>NC_142540.1:18835000-19135000 GCF_056151865.1 Erythranthe guttata
TGTTTTGTGTTTGTTTTGTGTAAGGAAACAGGTGGAAAGAGCATCCGACGACTTCAGATTCGTTATTACGACTTACGATGGCAAGCACAACCATGATATCCCTCCTGTCGCGAATCTCGGAATATAATATTTTCGGGTCCATAAAAATGTTAATATTTCAATTTTTCGAAATAATGTTTTACGAAGCTGTTTAGTTATTTAGTTATATGCATTAAGGCGCTTCACCGTGTAATAAAATTTCTTTCGGTTTCAACGGTTCCATATTGTTAATGGTATTGACTTCCCTGGTAATTGAAATTTTGCCAAAAATCCTTTGATGTTTGATAATTGTTGGGAAAAATTGCAAAAAAATATTGAAGGGTAAATTGCGAAACCTTCCCTAAACTTAGGCTAAATTATGGAAAACACCCCCCACTTGTTTGTAATTACCAAAACCCCCTTTTACGTTTGTTTCCGTCTTACACCGACCTCTTATGGTGTTATTTTCACGGATTTTATTTTTATTCTAGGGAATACTTCTCAAAAAATTGCATGTGACCGACATTCATTATGCTTTATACAAATCTCAATTTATTATGACTCGTGATACTTGCAATCGCTCGAACTTTTAACAATACGAACCATTTTGATCTTAACTCATACTCAACAACTTTTACTAGTACAAAAGTTTTTGCAAACTCCACCATAAATTCATTATTGCCCTTTATTGAGTAATGAATTATGGATTGTCATGTTAAAATTTAGGGAAAATTACGGCCAAACCCTGAGGTATGATCAAATAATGAAAACCCCCTTATGTTTAGGTAATTACAACCGCCCACCTCAACTATGCATTGTCTTACAAAAACACCCTCCTTCGATAAGTAAATTCAACACCATAATGGTGGATACGTGTAAGACAACACATAGCTGAGGCACTGATTATAATTATCCAAACATAATGGTTCTTTCGTAATTTGACCATACATCAGGGGTAACAATAATTTGCCCTAATTTTTTTCAAGAATTGTAAAATCAAAATATTCATATGATATTCAATGATAGATATATTAGGTTTAAATAATGTCATGAAATTTTAAATATAAATAAATGATTTATTTTGTCTCAACAAACATTATTTTTCTTCACAATAACTTATCTTTAACTCTGATACCTCCGCACAGTTCAATTCAGAAAAGCGGTTCTGAAAAAAAGTTGAGAGCTTTGCCAAAAAAGCCGGTAGGGTTTATCCAATTTTCCGATATACAATGTCGTCGCCGGCGAACCCCCAAAATCCCGAATCGGAGTCCGAAATCGAGAATATTCCGGGCCCTAACCCTACTGTTACTTCCGATTCACTAGTCACGGCCAATCCGTCGAGTCCTCCGCTTGTATGCCTCTTTAAATTTGCCGGTGATTCCGCCGCCGGTGGTTTGATGGGCTCCATTTTTGGCTACGGTAGCCTCTCCCTCATCTACCTCATACTTTTTTTGCCTCCATTAATTATTATTATTATTTTTTTGTTTCAATTGTTTTTCTTTTTAATTGTACAAAATATGAAATTTCATAATTCATGGCTTTTGTTTTGGATAATTTCATAGCATAATTAATTGTTTTATTTTGAATTTTGTAGACGGATTATGTTAGTTGATGATATTTTGTCTGCAAGAGGATATTTTTATCCAAAAAAAAAAAACATTTTTAATGAATTTCATGGTCAATTATGTGTGTATTAATAATAAAGTAGCAATTTTTTAGTTTTTCGTCTGTGTTTGTTGAAAATTAGTTGGTGTACTTTTGTTAAATGGGGACGGAATTCATCGAAACTTATACGTGTAAATCTCTGTTTATCAGGTTCTGGATTGATTAAGAAGAAGGGTTTTAAGGGTTCCTTTGTCGAGGCAGGATCTTCCGCCAAGGTGTGCGATATACATACCTACATACATATATATAAACTCCCGATTTGTCGATCGATCATTTCAATATGGATTATAGTTACTACATCATATATAACGCTGGAAGTCTTTGTTTATTGCCATTCGTGCAGACGTTTGCAATTTTATCTGGCGTGCACAGTTTAGTCGTCTGCTTTATGAAGAGACTACGTGGGAAAGATGATGGTAAAGCTTTTCTCGTTTGAATATATACATATGTGTGTGTGTGTGTGTTTTCTCGACACATAACTTCACTTTCTTATCTAACTTGTATCTTGCGTTACAGTCTTAAATGCAGGAGTTGCTGGATGTTGCACCGGCCTTGCTCTAAGCTTTCCAGGTATTCCAATCGATTTTAGTCTATGTTACATTCAAAATGTAATAATCTTACAATTAACTCTCCATTTAAGGTTTTTTTTCGTTTAGGGCATGTTTACTTCGGGGTACTAGGTTGTTGTATGTACTATTTTATCCAACGTAATACCATGTTTACTTCATTATATTAAAGCCCGATTTTGAAATTTTGGCTTCCTATAGTAATGGATCATCCTAGAATGACCCATAGTAGCATCGTGAAAACACAATTTTGCCCACAATTATTTCTAAAATGATATAGTAGATTACATTCGAAGGGGGTATTTTTGTCAAACTTCCATCTTTATAATCCAATATACTACACATGAAATAAATTATTTTTAACACATATAAGCTTTAATTCATCAATACCTCTCTCTATATGCCATACCAAAAATGTGAATGAACCCTTAGGCCTCGTTTGGTTCCTAAGATAAGATTAGCAAAGATAAGAATAAATAATCTTATGAAACCCTAATTACATTATTGCACCAACCAAAACATCTAATAAGTTCTACGTATTTAATTTATTACGGCCTTAAGATATTACAATAGTGTTTTCTTGTATATTCAAACTTCATATAAAACTATGGATATATTGGGCTGGTCTTATTCTTAATAAGAGTGCAAAGCCAAGTTCTTGAAGTGTAATAATCCGACGGGGTTGTAATTTCTTACACCGGTATCTTATTTTCGAACATCATATTTACATGCGAAACCTCGAAGATGGAATATTTATGTTTTTGTGAATACCGAATTTTTTTTTTTTTTTTCAGGTGCGCCTCAGGCTTTACTGCAGAACTGTTTGACTTTCGGGGCGTTCTCGTTTATTATCGAAGGTCTAAACAAACAGCAACCGGCACTTGCTCTCCCGTTTTCGACGAGTGCTGTTGACAGGCAACAGTACGGCGTGCTTCCTCCGTTGGCATTTCCGATACCGAACGAGCTCAAGGAATCTTTCTCTTCGTTTTGTCGGTCTATTAGAAAATGAGGCCTCGATTTTCTTGTATTGAATTTTCTTTTTTTTTCATGAGAATGACAACTTTGTTTTTTTCCCTGTCTTATGTAGAATGTTTGGACATGTTAGAAGTTGCATTGTAAATTTATTTTACATTGAGATTTTGGAAGATGATTTATTTTGTGGCTTCTTTTTGTGATGATAGATATTTGAATTTTTAGGTTTTATCTATTTTCTGAAGATCATACCACAAGGATACATTTAATTATAGGGTAAATTACGAAATCCCCCTGAACTTGAGCTAAATTACAAAAAACACCCCCATCTATTTGTAATTACGACAATCTCCTTGATGTTTGTTTCCATCTTACACTGATCCCCTTATGGTGTTATTTTTCACGGAATTTTTTAGATTCAAATGAAATTTCTTAAAAAATACCGATCCCGATCTTACTCCTATGAACGTGGCATTTTTCTTTATGTATTTTTTAAAGACAAAATTACCCTCAGGTGGACTTTACACGGAATCTTTATTCTTCTTAAATAATATCGTCACAAATTTTTAGTATTATCGTTACCCATCTGAATGTAATTTTTGTCCTTACAAAAGTAGCATTGGTTTGCACAACCAAAAAACTATTCGGAAGGTCTACAAGAAGATCAAAAAATAAGAAAGAAATTACTACGTTTGTAGGAGTGAGATCGAATTTTTTCGGAAAATATTCCTTTGGATCAAAAAATTTCCGTGCAAAAATAACACCATAAGGGGTAGTTGTAAGACGGAAACAAACGTCAAAAGGGGATTTTGGTAATTTGAATAGGTTGAGATGTTTTTCGTAATTTAGCTTAAATTCAAGGGGTTTTTGTAATTTACCCTTAATTATAAATATATTTTGATATTAATCCATCAATTAGTATGAATTCTTAAGTATTTTTATTCTTATAAAATTAAAAAAAAAAAATTATATTAATACTTGGAATTTAATTATTACAACATATTATTGGGTGTTTTTTCCATGTAAAAACTGAAAAATGGATTTACTAACCCCATCTCTAATGGGTTGGGCTTCACAAATTGGATATTATTAAGTTAAAGCACAAACGACGTCGTATAGGCGATAGAGAGGGTCTATTTGTAATTTCCTTCATCTAGGGTTTGGGCTCGAGTGTTAAAAAGGTTTAAAAACCCTTCAGAAATTTCATTTTATTTTCTGTTGCTGGCAGTACCGCCGTCTTTACACCTCTGATCGGAGCTTAGAAATCCTCCGCCGGCAATCATGGGTAAATAAATATACCACCGCCGCCCTTCGCCATTTCTCCATTGTTAACTCTGTTATTCGCAATCGAATCTCTATCGTGTTGATTTTTTTTTGCACAATGAATCACGGAAATTGGGTATTTTTGCAGGTATTTCTAGGGATTCCATGCACAAGAGGCGTGAAACTGGAGGAAAGAAGAAAGCCTGGAGGAAGAAGCGAAAGTAATTTTATTTTATTTTATTTTTCCAATTAATTTTTCTATGTGCAGTTATTTTTTCGGATTTAATTAAATGTTCATTTTTTCAGATTTGTCTTCTGCTTAATTCAATTGGCTTGCATCTGTTGTACATTTCTGAAAAAAAGAAGAAAAAAATCAGATCTTTAATTTTTTTTACTTCATATACCTAAATCGGATCCATTTGGTTCATTAAACCCTAATTTTTGTTGTTATGCCCAAAATTTTATTATTACCTACTGTTCTTATTGTAATTAGGGTTTCTAATTTGTAATTTTTCGAACCCTATATCTTATAATTGAATTCGATTGGTTGATTCTGTTTTGTGTACTCTGTTAGGTACGAGCTCGGAAGACAGCCAGCGAACACGAAGCTGTCGAGTAACAAGACGGTGCGTAGAGTGAGGGTGCGTGGTGGTAATGTGAAGTGGCGTGCGTTGAGGCTCGATACTGGAAATTTCTCTTGGGGAAGTGAGGCTGTGACCAGGAAGACCCGTATTCTCGATGTGGTTTACAATGCATCGAACAATGAGTTGGTTAGGACAAAGACTTTGGTGAAGAGTGCTATTATTCAGGTTGATGCTGCGCCTTTCAAGCAGTGGTATCTTCAGCATTATGGAGTTGACATCTCTCGCAAGAAGAAGGCTGCTGTCAAGAAGGAAGGAGAGGTAATAATAACTTTAGTTTTTTTTTTTGGTTGCCTTTTGTTTTTCTTGTGTTTAATCTTCTATATTATTATTGACACAAATGGTCTTGTTAAAGTTGTTTGGTTTTTGTGTTTTAGCTAGGAAAATTGAACATGACTGTATTGAAAAATGAACCAAAACCAGGCGTGAAAATTGAACGAATTGGATAGGAAATCGGTACTTTCGAAAAAAATGGTGATGATGGTACTGATATTGTAGGTGTAATTTTTGGAAAATAATTGGAATGTTTTGGAATGAAATTGGATAGGAAATTGTGATATAATATGTATTCCAATTCGGAAATTGGAACTGTTGGAATTCCGAATGAAAGTTATTGCACCAAAATCAATTTTTTTTATACCGGAATTGGAAATTTCAGTTCCAATTTCCACCCTTAATGAAAACACTATACTGTTTTGGACTATGGAAAATTGTTTTCACTATAGACAACATGTAATTGCTTAGGAAGTTACCATAATTTTGTAGGTTGCATAGCCTTGTTATGAGTTAAACTTTTAGTTATCGACTTTTCTAAATTAATTTGTTAAAACTTTTTATTTGACTTCACTGCAGGAGGCTGAGGCTGCTGCCACCGAAGAGGCAAAGAAGAGCAACCATGTGCATAGGAAAATCGAGAAGCGCCAAGAAGAGCGTAAAATCAACACACATATTGAGGAACAATTTTGCAGTGGTCGTTTGTTAGCTCTGCCATTTCTCCATGCCCAGGCCAGTGCGGTCGCGCTGACGGGTATATATTTTCATCTCCGGTTTCCTCTTTATTTAACAAGTAAAAAATGATAAAAAAATGAACTATGATTCTATGATAAATTACACTTCGTAATATTTTTTTGCAATTTCTTTTATGGGGTCGAAATCTCCCTGTGGCTTGTGGGAACTATATTGATTTCTTTTCGACGACTTCAATTAGCTCTGTAATATTGCTGACATCACATGTCTAATGTGGCGTTTTTTTTTTGGTGTGGATATAGTTATATTCTGGACGGGAAGGAGTTGGAGTTTTACATGAAGAAAATCTAGAAGAAGAAAGGAAAGGGTGCAACTGCATAAGCTGCTGTCTTGTGCTCTTGTGCTGATTATGGAAGTTTTCCGAACCAAATCCTTAATTTCATATTTTATGTTTATCTTTCGAGAGAGCAGAACAATAGTTTGGTTGATCTTTGTTAACCTGAACCTATGTGCGGAAATACTTCATGAAGGCGAAGATGATGAAAATGAAGAAGATGATCATAACGGGGTAACGGGGAACAGATGAATGAGGACGAGGGGGAGAAGAATGAGGACGAGAGAGATAGACAGGCACTTGTTGTCTACGTTCTCCATGGTTAAGAGGATTGGACACATAGGTGACCGCGGGGTGAAGAGAAAAGAGCTTGATTTTGTCACTCCGGGATCCACTACACCGGCGCAACGGAGAGATCGACGTGGACAGGGACGTGGTAGGGGACGCGTTAGTCCTTTATCAGTTGAGAAATTGCAGATGTCATGGACGATTCACTTTCACAGTATAAAGGGCAACTCGGTTACACAAGGCGGGTTGAGATTCAAGATCGGAAAAGAGCGGTCATTGATGAATTTATTATGCGAGGTGACTTGTACGACAAGGATCCCGAGAATCAAAAGAGGAAGAGAAAAGATATAAAATAAAATATCAACGCAGGCCAAACGATATACAAGGTAATCCTATTTCCTCTTTTGAAGTACTTGTATCTTTTGAAGTACTTATATCTTCAAACATAAGTACTTCAAAAGAGGAAATAAGATTACCTTGTATATCTTTTGGCCTGCGTTGATATTTTATTTTATATCTTTTCTCTTCCTCCACCTTTTGATTCTCGGGATCTTTGTCGTACAAGTCACCTCGCATAATAAATTAATAAATTCATCAATGACTGCTCTTTTCCGATCTTGAATCTCAACCCGCCCTGTGTAACCGAGTTGCCCTTTATACGGTGTAAGTGAATCATCCATGACATCTGCAATTTCAACTGATAAAGGACTAACGCGCCCCCTACCATGTTCCCGTCCACGTCGACGTTCTCTCCGTTGCCTTTTGGGTGCCGGTGTGGTGGATCTCGGAGTGACAAAATCAAGCTCCTTTCTCTTCACCACGCGGTCACCTCTCTGTCTGATCCTCTTAATCATGGATGACGGAGTGTAGACAACAAGTGCCTGTCTATCTCCATCGTCCTCATTCCTCTGTTCCCCGTTATGATCATTTTCATCATCTTCGCCTTCATGAAGTATTTCCGCACATAGGTTCTGTTTAACAAAGCAAATTTATAACGCAGACGTATGTGTTTTACAAAGAACACGTATAGTTTTACAGTGAACAAGTATATGTTTTAGAATATAAATGTATATCTGTCATAATGAAAACGTATATCATGTACAATATCGAAGTATATCGTGTACAGCAAAACCATATATGCATGCTATGAAAACGTATTAAATCAGTTTATCAGCAGTATGAGCATTGTGCTTACCATGGAGGACTGTAGACAACCAGTGTCTGTTCCCCGTTATCATCTTCTTTTTCATTTTCATCATCTGAATAATCATAGAGTATTTCCGCACATAGGTTCTGTTTTACAAAGGAAACGTATAAGTTGTATAAAACAGACGTATATGATTCACAATGACAACGTATTAACTGCATAATGTACTTACACGTGTGGTGGTGTCAAGATTATTCATCTCCTCCGCTTTTTCCTTTTCTTCTCCATCGTTGTACTTTTCCTCTTCTTTCTTGACTTCGTCCTCTGCTCTTTCCCCCTCCTGGTTTTCTTGTACCCCGTCCCCTTCATCTTCGGTGACCATCTCCCCCGCTTTCTCCGCTTCTTCTCCACCGTTACCCTTTTCCTCTTCTTTCTTTTCTTCGCTGTCTCCCTCCTGGTTTTCTTGTACCACATCCCCTTCTTGATCTTCAGTGACCTCCTCCCGATCTACTCTATCCTCGGCTTTCTTTTTTCTTGCTGTTCTTTTGACCTTTGTTACTTTTTTCCTTCTTTCGAATGTCTTCTTCTTTATCTTTTGCTTCAATTTTTTGATGGTTTTCTTCAACAATGCAATTTGGTTTTCTTTATCCTGAAGACGAGAGGTATCCATCGACGAATCACCAACTGCAAATGTATTTCGGCCACCAAATTTCTCCTCTTCTGGGAATGCATAAAAATTCTTCACCCGAAACCTCGTTATTGCATTGAATGTTGACTCAACTTCTTCTCTTGCAATGGGAATCGTACTGTCCCTCCACCGTAGAAGCCGAGGACGTATGTCGACAGATATTAGATCGCCCAAGAACTTCTTCTCTTACAATGGGAATCGTACTGTCCCTCCACCGTAGAAGCCGAGGACGTATGTCGACAGATATTAGATCGCCAAGGAAGGTATCCTCTCATGCACCCAAGCCTGCACAATTCTAACTCATCAATGGATTGTCCTATAAATTAAGTATATATGAAGTACAACAAACGTACCAATAGTCCAATAGTGCAGCCGTTGAAATATGGCCCGGAATCAACAACGTGAAGCGACATTTGGCTAACCAAATACTCATGCACAGCCATCCCCCATGCAAACAATCCTATATGCTCCACTTTATTAATGTAATGATAAATAAGATGGAGGCATGTTCGGCTAGGGATTGGAAACAAAAGACAGTTACAAACGAATGAAGTCTTCCACTTTTTCATCATTATATGCATACTCTTCCAGCATAGTAGCAATACGATTTCGGTTCGCATTTTTAAGATCTCCATCGAAGAGGTTAGTAACAATAGGACAAGAGGCGTCGGTTTTCAGATTGATGTCAATTGCCTGTCCGTCATTGTATAATCCCAGCGTTGTAGAAAATTCTACCGGATCAAACGGGACAGCAATCGGACTTTTTCTATCCCCGAACTGAAATTCATTGGAATCAACACTATATCTCATCAACAAATTATGTACCTTTGCAAAGCTGTGCCCCAATTTGGGCATGTCTATATAGTGCCCAAATGGATTTGAACTCAATGCCTCACGTTGTAAGGGTCCCATATTTGCCTTTACTGTGGTCATAGTTTTCATGAAATGACGAGGGGAACATCGAGTCTCATTTTCTCTTTTCCTCTTGTTGATAACCGACTGTTTTTTTGGACCCATTTTTGGGAATACAAAAAGCAACACAAAATATACGAATAAGTACGTAACTAAACACTAAATAAATTCTATGGGAATACGCAAATTACCTGTAATTTAGTCCACTACCACAGCTAAAAATCTAATAATCAAACTCGAAAATACGAAAAAGACAGAGTTTTTTGACCAAATGGGTCTGGGTATGAACGCACATGTCTCTTACAACATACTAAACATGTGTAATCACAAAACCCATCCACTTACTCAAAATCGTTCAGTTCGACCAAAAACAAGACGTTTTTGTGAAGGTGTTTTACTCAGCAACAAAAGCACAAATTTTATTGTGTAATTTTACGGTTTTTCAAGTTGGGTTTCCTTAATTTTTCAAAACAAACATGAAAATGTTTCTGGGCAAGAACCGAACCTGCAAAGAAGGTTAATTTTCGTATTTTATGTGCTTCGAGGTTGAAGATGACTCTGGAGTATTTTCGTATAGCTTCTTCTTCCTTTTTTCTCTTTTCTTTTTTTCTCGTCGTCAGCTAATTTTTCTTCGCGGGTATTCACAACATTGGGTTTATTCAAATTCGAATCGACTTTCGTATCTGGAAAACGTTTTTGTTCGGCACATGTTCACGAAAAACGTATTCATAAATAGACTTATCGTTTGACAAAAACATATCAAAAAAACCGTGTTTACAAAAGACGCGTTCTGTAGAGGAATAAAATGGGCGGGTGTAATTTGGTATTAAAGAGAAGGGTATTCCAGACATTTCAGATGGGGTAGGGAGTGAAGTGTAAGTGAAATTTAAAAGTAGGGAGTGCAGACAAAGAAAAAACGTATAGAGACTCAACATAAAACGTTTTTCAGTAATTGGTATTTATGAGAAAAAATACTCCGATTGGTATATTTTCAACGCATTTAATATTCGGCTCAACCATAAAATGAATCTGTTGGGCCGAACATTAAATGAAGGGGTAATATGCTAGGAGTCCCTCAAATGAAACTTAATTTGAACTAAATGACAAGTTCAAATCCAACATTTTAATTAAATCCTTAATTTGAAATAATATATGACATACATCCTTAATTATTTTTTTATCCCTAAACTGCCCTTATACCCTAAATTTTTTAATCTACAAATTCACTCACGTTTTTTTAATAAATTTATTTCTATATGTTCTTCACTTTTTCTTTCTCTTTATCCCTCTCTCGCCTCTTTCTCTCTCTGTTTTTCTTTTTTCTCTTTTTCCTTTTTCTCTTTTTCTCAGCACGCCTCTTTCTTTCTCTCTGTTTTTTGTCTCCTTGCTCTCTCTCTCTCTTCTCTCTCTCTCTCTCTCTCTCTCTCTCTCTCTCTCTCTCTCTCTCTCTCTCTCTCTCTCTCTCTCTCTCTCTCTCTCTCTCTCTCTCTCTCTCTCTCTCTCTATCCCGATCTCCATATTCATCGGGACTAATTTTTTATTTGGGCTCACAAATCAATTCTGGCGTATGCTTGGAGAAGCAAACACGGGCAGCAGCGGCGGCGGACGAGAAGGCGGCTGTGGCGGACGAGAATGCGGCGGTGGAGTGGGCTACAGTGAATCTTAAGGTGGCGGCTGCGGTGAATCTATGGTGACGGTGGATCTGAATGCGGCGACGAGTGGGTAGCGGTAGCGCGTCGGATCTATGGTGGCGGTGGTGGATCTGGAGCGGCGATGGAGTGCGTAGCGGAAGCGCATCGTTTTTGGGAAGAGATGATTCCAAATATATGAGTCGTGGTGGGTTATGGTGGGGGTGGTTATGGCAATAACGGAGGGGGTTATGGCAGAGATGGAGGGGGTGGTTATGGCAATAACGCAGGGGGTTATGGCAGTGATGGAGGGGGTGGTTATGGCAATAACGGAGGGGGTGGTTATGGTGTTGGCGACGGTGGCATGGAGATGACTGTGAGTTACTATAGACTACTATGAATTTTTGTGCGGTGGCGGCTAGGGTTCAAATAGAGGCTAGGGTTTTCAAAGTCTGTAACTAAGAATACTATGGATGACTACGGACTACTATGGATTTCTATGAGTACGGACTTCTACGGATTTCTATGGGTATCTATGGATACTAGAGTCGAAAAACATTAAAAAAATTATTTTCATAATTTTCAATATTTATACAGAAAAAATAACGTTTTTATAATAGTGAACAAATATGAAAAAAAAAAAAGTGTACTACGTAAAAAAAATGAAAATGTAAAATATAAAATAAAAAATAATAAATGCAATTTAAATATTACTTTGTGCATATTTAATTTTTTGTATAGGAGGGCATTTTTGGAATGAAATTTATAAATGATGTGAAGCAAATGTTTAGTTTAACTTGTCATTTAGTTCAAATAAGTTTTGTCACTAGGGACCTATATCTTAAGGCCCCTTAAATGAAATGGCCTAAAAAGTTGGGATAGAATTTAAATAATTGATGGGCTGAATTTTTTTTATACACCTTTCCTCTCATTTTCCTGTAATTATAAAATAAGCCCTCACATTTTAAATAATTACATTTCCACCCCTTGAAAGCCCTTTTTGTTATTATATTATCCACACACTTTGTAAAATATTGCTTTGTTGTACCCATTATTTCCTTCCAATTTTCCTTAATTATAAAATCAGCCCTAATATTTTCTGATAATCACATTATGTGATTTTCTGATAATATTTTGTTATATCGGTCTTGGAAAAAATATTATAATTCCCCGTGTGTCAATATGAGTCAATCTCGTGCCAAGTGCAATGACTCACTAATATTGAGTATAATTGTGGATGCACTGGTGATATTAGTAGATGGTGGTGAATATTATCAACATAAATCACCATACGATTGACACCATATTACTTGTCACACACAATTTGTTACTTTTCACACATAATGTGAGCCATGTAACGTAATGGGTTTAGATTAAGTGGGCAAACTCCAACATTACGTTGTGGCCGATACGGGAAAACCACACCTGTTCTTGATCAATACGTCCCGTAGGTCTAGATATATACGATTACAATAACCAATATATACGTCACCGTTGCATGAAATATACCACGTCATTCAACTTCCAAATTTAGTTGTTTTTTATTTAATTAAACTACCCATTAACCTCCAAGCGGCCCTCAGGCATTTTTATATCGGTCTTGGAAAAAATAATATAATTCCATGTTTGTCAATATGAGCCAATTCGGTGCCAAGTGCAATGACTCACTAATATTGAGTATAAGTTGTTGATGCACTAGTTATATAAATAGATGGTGGTGAATGTTATCAACAGAAACCACTATAAGATTGACACGATATTACTTTTCACACACAATTTTTCAAGAATGGTAAAAAAAGTGCCTCCACGATTAAATTGTGCCTGCACAAATCATTTCAGTTTAAAATACTGCTTGCAACACCCATTATTTCCTTTCATTTTCCTGTAATTATAAAATCAGCCCTCGCATATTGGGATAATTACATTTTCACCCCTTTCAAGGCCTTTTTATTATTATATTATACACACGTCAATTTTTAAAATATTGTTTGTTGCACCCATTTTTTCCTCCCATTTTCATTTACTTACAAAATAAAATGGATTCAAGGCTACATGGTTCAAACTTGGTTCAACTCACCACCTTTCATGGACCGGTTTGGGTCGGTTCTTGACTCATTCGTTTTCGATCTTCGACCAAATGCGTTAAAAAATTCTAATGACCCTAATTATAAGTTATCTAAACACCTAAACACGCATTACAAATTAAATGCGCAATCACGGAAATTAAAATACGCAATTAAATAAATCAAGCGATATACAAAGGCTGTTACAAATCTCCCCCTTCATATTTACATCAATATTATTTAAGAAACATAATTAATATTTATAATAGAAACTCATCTTTGATATAAACGGAGTATATTATGTCTATTTAATATAAATCATAATTTGAGTGCTATACTATGAAAAAATATGCACACATCAAAAATACGAGTGGTAGAGTATATTCGCGTTTAATTAGTATGTTAACAAAAAGTTGTGAAAGTATTAATTTATATCTGCTTCGATGAAAACAAGATTTTTTAAGCGGCCTACTTGCCCATAAATCAATACGTGCAAATTATTTGGGCGTAGAATTTTTTTAAGTAAAAATGATTCAAGATAAATAATTAATATTTATACCAGAAACCCACCTTTGATATACAAGGAGTACGAAATGTCCGCTCAATATATGTACTGTTAGTATTGTTTTACTAGTATGTTTTACCCGCATGTAACATCGGCCAGATATGGTTTTAATAATTTCGAATTTTTCTGTGTAACTTATACAATCATTTGTGTCTTATGAATAAATTTGATGATATAAATCACAATTTGGGTATCATAGTTTGTCAAAATACTACACACATCAGATAAACTTGGAGTACAGTATATCCCATTGCCGCGTGTGAACAATATGTTTTACAGGAAGAATGTTATATCGGCCTGTACAAAAAAACATTTTTAAAATCCTACACGTCAATTGTATATGAGAAATAATCAAATCGTATATGAATCAGACACACATACATCGTATGTAAGGGTTTAATGTGCACAAAGTTTTATATTCATATAACTTATCAGAGTTGATTCTATAGTACCTATTTACAAAAAACATGTCCTTACAAAAAAAAAAAAAAACCACCAGTTCTAAAAAATACCACATGTGTTGCAAAATACAAAAAAAATCCCGTTAAACAACAACAACCCAATGTGTATACACTACTGTGCACTTCTCGTCAATAATGCATATGCTATTACATCGCGCCACTTTGTCATGGAGCAATTTTCCGCATCCGCCCAAACACTTTCATCATCTCTAGCAAAGCAGTAAGCATTCAAACACAAATATTCTCCGCAATCACTAGTACCCACCTGTTGGCGCGAGGGTATAACATCTTCGACTGTGTTTGGAGGCAAATCCAGCTGCATGGTTCTGTAGAAAAACCTCTTGTAAAACAAAGCCTACATCCAAAAACATAGAATTGTTAACTCTAATTTATAAGAAACACGTGTGAGTGAATGTAAATGAATAAGGACTTACAATTGTATCAGCAACGGATGTGTATGCGACATTCGTGATCGAGTTCATTAAATGTAAAGATCTATCTCTCGTGTCCAAAACATTCATATACCAATGGGTGCCATCGCAAATCGGAAAGAGAATGTACCTAGTCTCGCTAAAGTCGACTGACAAAAGTTCCATGAAAAATCTGTTGGATGGAGCAAATTCGTTTACCCGTGCCAGAAACTGATCAAACTCCTCGTCAGTGAGCATCGACAAATCCAACCCTTCTCTCTTTATTCGCGACAAAATACTTGCCTACGCATATTAAATTACACATGTTATATAATTGTATTTGTACTAGTTACCGAAACGTACACAATGAGAGCAAAACAAGTTTTACCTGGACATGTGAAGGAACCATACCAACCAAATGTTCCGCAAAGCTATCTGAGGCTAGATTGCATAACAAATATAAGTAGGAATCGATTGCGAAACTCGAAACCCACTTACCGAATAGTAGTGGTACAATTTCGGACCCAGCGACGCCTACGAAGTTTTCTGACCAAATGATTTCCTTAAAGTCACCTCGCATAATAAATTCATCAATGACCGCTCTTTCTCGATCTTGAATCTCAACCCGCCCTGTGTAACTGAGTTGCCCTTTATACGGTGAAAGTGAATCATCCATGACATCTGCAATTTCAACTGATAAAGGACTAACGCGCCCCCTACCACGTCCCCGTCCACGTCGACGTTCTCTCCGTTGCCTTTTGGGTGCCGGTGTAGTGGATCCCGGAGTGACAAAATCAAGCTCCTTTCTCTTCACCACGCGGTCACCTCTCTGTCTGATCCTCTTAACCATGGAGGACGGAGTGTAGACAACAAGTGCCTGTCTATCTCCCTCGTCCTCATTTTTCTGTTCCCCGTTATGGTCATCTTCTTCATTTTCATCATCTCCGCCTTCATGAAGTATTTCCGCACATAGATTCTGTTTAACAAAGCAAATTTATATGATTTATAACACATACGTATGTGTTTTACAAAGAACACGTATAGTTTTACAGTGAACACGTACACTGTTAACAAGTATATGTTTTACAATATAAACGTATATCTGTCATAATGAAAACGTATATCATGTACAATATCTAAGTATATCGTGTACAGCAAAACCATATATGCATGCTATAGAAAACATATTAAATCAGTTTATCAGTATGCGCATTGTACTTACCATGGAGGACGGAGGACTGTAGACAACCAGTGTATGTTCCCCGTTATCATCTTTTTTTTCATTTTCATCATCTGAATAATCACGAAGTATTTTCGCACATAGGTTCTGTTTTACACCTAAACACGCATGACAAATTAAATGCACAATCACAGAATTAAAATATGCAATTAAATAATGGCAAATGGCAAAAAGGCCCATCACATGGGACTTAAATGCATTTTGGTCCACAAAAAAAAAAAGCAGTATCTCAATTAAGCCCATTCCCATGTCTTTAGTCTAAAATACCCTCAATAATATAATGAGCTTATTGCAAATACCACCCCTGTGTAATCTCTAATTGTCAAATACCCCCCTGTAATAAAAAAACTCACTAACTCCCCCCTGTGTTAACGTTTTCGAAGCACACTGCACCCTTTTTTATTTTACGCTTTGACTAACTGTGAATAGACAAAGATACCCTTAGGGGTTTTTTACCAATTAGTAAAGTGTAATACCTAAATTTTAAAATCACTTTAATTTTATAAATATTATGTATTTATTTTTAATTCTTAAAAATTAAAATTAAAATTAAACAAGAATTAAATATATATTGTAATATTAAAAATTCTTATATTCTTTTTTTTATAGTATTTTTATATGCTTTGTAATTTTTTGTTACATTTTATATTAAATAACAATAATCATTAAAAAAAAAAGAAAAAAAAAAGTTCTTCTTCTCTGCCCACCACCACAACCATCTTCTCCATCTGCTCAACCTGCTGCTGCCCTGCTACACCACCACCACAATCTCAACCTGCGGCGGCGAATCTATGTTCTGGTGGCGGAGAGATCTCGGCGGCAAATCTATAATTCTTTCATTTAAATCATCAAGAAGACATTTATCTTCGTTGATTCTTAATATTTTTCAATATTAATGCCTCACAACTCGCCGGAATCAAAGTGTTTCCGTTCAATTTGCCCGGAAAACACTGGCCCCTCTCGAATCTACTTCGAACGAAACCCCCACCTTTAGAATTCGTCGGAAGATTTGGCCGAAAAGCCTGCCCCGTCGAACCTACTTTGGATTAGCCCGCGCCCTTAGATCTCGTCGGAAAAACTTGCCCGCATTCGTCGTTCTCGCTAGAAAACCGTGGTTGAAGGACGCAAGGGCTGAAAATCCTCATTATCGACGAATGCCAGAGGGGTGGGGTTCTTCAAGAACTTTGCGGCGACAAAGAGAAATTGGCGATGGAGGATGAGATACTCATGAAGGCGAAGAGGGAATAACCTCTGCTACGGACGGTATCACCGACGAGAAGAGTGGAGGAGGCGGTTGGTGGAAGGAAAGGGGAGGCGGTGGAAGAAGAAATTTGGGGAAGAAGACGATGAATTCCTTCGGATTTTTTTTTATTCTTTTTTTTTCCCTGTATTCTTTATGTTTGTTTTAACAATTTTGATAATTACAATTTAGTCCTATAACTTTAGATTATTTATAATTAAATCAATCTGGTTTTTTTTCCTCTTATAAAGGGGTATTTATGTCATTTCACCCTCAAAATAGAATAAAAAATCGCACATTCCGCGAGTGACATACACGATTTGCCTCCAGGGGTCCGAATGCCTTGACTTTGTTAACATAGGGGGGAGTTAGTGAGTTTTTTTTCCACAGGGGGGTATTTGACAATTAGAGATTACACAGGGGTGGTATTTGCAATTACCTCATAATATAATTCTTATCAATTCCACCCATTATACTCTAACTTTCTTAATATTACACATTGACCCCGAATTTAAACAAATATATCACATTAACCCCAAAACGTTTTTTTTTTCAGAAAATAATTTTTTTCAGAAATGTTTTTTTTTCCGGCCAGATTCCGGCATTGACTTTTTTTTTTTTTTTTTTTTTGAAACTTTTTTTTTTTCCTGAATTTTTTTTTTTCCGGCAGGTCAACCACCGTTGACCGCCGGTCTCCGGCGTTGACTTTTTTTTTTTTTGAATTGTTTTTCTTAGAAAAAAAATATTTTAATTAATATTACTGTCTTGGCTACTAAATTACTGTCTCAGACAGTAATATTACTGTTTGAAAAGTAATTTTATGAATATTATTTTTCCGAACAGTAATATTATTAATATTATTGTCTAAGACAGTTAAATTACTGTTGGAGACATTAATTTAACATCCAATGCAGTAATATTAATTAAAATAATTTTTTTTAAGAAAAAAAAAAAGTCAATTAACAGTTAGATTACTGTCTCCGACAGTTAAATAACTGCCGGAGACAGTAATTTAGCAACGAATACAGTAATATTAATTAAAAATATTTTTTTTAAGAATAAAATAGTCAATTAACAGTTAAATTACTGTCTCCGACAGTTAAATAACTGCTGGAGACAGTAATTTAGCTACGAATACAGTAATATTAATTAAAATATTTTTGAAGAAAAAAAAAAACAAAAGAGTCAATTAACAGTTAAATTACTGTCTCCGACAGTTAAATAACTGCCGGAGCAGTAATTTAGCAGCCAAGACAGTAATATTAATTAAAATATTTTTTTAAGAAAAAACAAAATTATAAAAAAAGAAAAAAAAAAGTCAACGCCGGAGACCCGGCGGTCAACGGCAGTTGACCGGCCGGAAAAAAATTTCAGGAAAAAAAAATTTCAAAAAAAAAAAAAAAAAAGTCAACGACGGTCAACGGCGGCGACCGGCGGTCTCCGGTGGTGGCGGGTCAAAATTGGGGTCAAAATTGAAATAAGGGTTAAAATTGGTTAATTGATGAAATTGGGCTAAATTGGGGTGTAAATCATGAAATTGGAGTTAAATTGGGTTTCAATGAATTGGGGGTAATTTTGGTATATATAAAAGGATTTTCCTTATTTCCAAATAAGTTTGAATGGGCTGAATTTATTTGAAAGACAAAAAAGTTGGATGTCCCTCTTTTAATTAAGTGCCCTTGTCATGGGCCTATTTGTCATTACCCCATTAAATAAATCATGCAATATGGAGATGGTGTTACAAATCTCCCCCCTCATATTGTTAGTGAAGTAATTAATACTTGGAATTTAATTAGGGATTATTTGACAAAACCCCCTCATATGACATTTCCTATTAGAGGGGGTCCATTTTTTTTCACCTTTTTGAGATAAATCCATAATTTAATTTTAAAATATATAGTACAATTATACCCTCCACCAAACTCGTCCAAATCTCACGGCGTTTAACCCTAGCCACGTTATCTCTTCCTCACTCTTTCTCTCGATCCATATTTCCATCTTCCCCATCCACCCTCTTTTTTTTCCGTTTTTCTTCTCTCGACGGGCGGAATTCGATATGTCCATCTTCCCCATCCACCCACTCTTTCTTCCGATTTTCTTCTCTTGGCGGCCGGAATGACATAAAATGGAAGAGAAGACATAACCAGAAAAAATTCGATGATGACAAGGCTTAATCCATCGGATCTGGAATCGACAAGCAGATCTTTGTGAGGGATTTTTGTTCTGCAATATTGATGTTCCAATCAGGTACGTATTTGTGGGGAATTTTATTTTGTAGCAACCCTTTTATTTTCTTATTAATTAATGCTTGGGGGAAAAAGAAAAACAAAATAAAAAATCATTACTTCTGTACGTGGATACCATTTCTTCAGAAATTCATTTTTCATATTTGTAAATTAATCGAAGATTCGGTAATGGCAGCTATGAAGTTCACAGGTAGTACAATGATGCTCGCTCGCCCGATATTCCGACCCACACTTCATCCCCAAATACCCATCCGTTTATTCCGGACCAATTTGCCGCCGGTCACCGGTTTTGGTGCTTTCCGGTGCGCGGCGACTAAATCCGGCGGCCAGGAGAAGAAGTCTCCGGCCCGGCTTGCTGAGGTTCAGCGGCTCTTGTATCTGGCCGAGGAGCGCTACAAAGCTGCTGGAGGTGGTGTCGAGCCGATTCCCAAAATAACACTAGGTAAATTCAATTTATTTTTGAAATTACTTTTTTAATTTGTCGTGTTTGATAATTATATTTCGATTCCGATTGTAGTTGTTTGAACACTAAATTGAATTACAGTGTTGTACTGGATTTTGATTGTTGATGATTGGTAGCATTAAAAGTTCAATTGAACCACTTTTTATGTGTATACACTATCCAGTTAATTCTCTTCATAAGAATCGACCATAGTTTTAATTTCAATTTCTCCAGTTAATTCTCTTCACAAGTTTTAATTTGTAGCTGTTTAAGATGTTGGTTTGCTGCTGTTTTTGTTGCTGTCATTTTTTCTCTATATCCATAAATAAACTATATGATGGTTAATAAAATAGAAGTGACAACTAGTCGAATTGTTGAATGAGGTATTATATATATATATATGAGATTTTCAATATACTTTTGAGGCTCCTTCATGTTTTCGATCACTATTTGAGTATTTGTTATTACACTTTTGTTGTAATTTTTTAGTGGATTAACTTATTTCGTAGTGGCTTATGTTAATATTCTAGTGGATTTCGAGAATTTTTGTATGGGTTTTGACGAGATTATAGTGGATTTTAAATTCTTGCTTTGGAGACCGATTTTTAGTGAATGAATTAAATTGACACGTTGTTGTCTTATTTTTCTTTGATTTAGGTTCTTGCACAAGCGGGTGATGGGAGCAAGTGGGACGATGTTGAGTGATGATAAGTTTGTAGTGTTTATCACCGGGTTACTCTAACCTAACGAAAACCACGAGCAACACTATCATAAATTCGGAAGCTTGTAGTGGATTTTGATAGGTTTGTTGTTGATGCATAAGTGTTTTTCTACGATAAGTTTTTAGTGGATTAAACATATATTACGTTAATTTTGTAGTGGATTACTTTAACCTATAAAGTGGATTTTGATAACTTTGTAGTGGATTTTGATAATTTTGTAATGGATTACGTTAATTCGTAGTGGATTATGTAAATTCTTATTCGGCTCGATACGTTTAATTTGTAGTCCACTATATTAATATGAAAGTTGATTTTACGATAATTTTATAATGATTTCTACGTTAATCGAATAGTGGTTTTCGATGAATTTATAGTGGTTTTCAATGAGTATGTAGTGGATTTCAATCCATATATTATGTTAATTTTGTAGTGGATTACTTTAACCTATAAAGTGGATTTTGATAACTTTGTAGTGGATTTTGATAATTTTGTAATGGATTACGTTAATTCGTAGTGGATTATGTAAATTTTTATTCGATCTCGATACGTTTGTAGTGCACTATATTAATATGAAAGTTGATTTTACGATAATTTTATACTAATTTCAACTTTAATCGAATAGTGGCTTCTGATGAATTTATAGTGGTTTTCAATGAGTATGTAGTGGATTTCAATCCATATATTATGTTAATTTTGTAGTGGATTACTTTAACCTATAAAGTGGATTTTGATAACTTTGTAGTGGATGTTTTTTAATTTTGTAATGAATTACGTTAATTCGTAGTGGATTATGTAAATTTTTATTCGATTTCGATGCATTTGTAGTGCAATATATTAATATTAAAGTTGATTACGGATAATTTCATACCGATTTCTACGTTACTCGAATAGTGTTTTTCAATGAATTTATAGTGGTTTTCAATGAGTATGTAGAGGATTTCAATCCATATATTACGTTAATGTATTGATTTTAATAATTTTGTAATGGATTACGTTAATTCGTAGTGGATTATGTAAATTTTTATTTGATTTCGATACGTTTGTGGTGCATTATATTAATATTAAAGTTGATTACGATATTTTCATATTGATTTCTACTTTAATCGAATAGTGGTTTTCGATGAATTTATAGTGGTTTTCAATAAGTATATAGTGGATTTCAATTTTTTATTAAACTTGCGGTAAAAAAAACCAATTAAAACAAATGAAAATTGAAAAGAAAAATATATATTTTTTAAATCGAAATTACAAAAAGATTGTAAAAGATGAATTTATAGTGGTGTTCAATGAGTATGTTAGTGGATTTCAATTTTATTGTTAAACTTGGATAAAAAAACCAATTAGAAAAATGAAAATTGAAAAAAAAATAAATATATTTTTTAAATCAAAATTCTAAAAAGATTGTAAAAAGAATCAAAAGGAAAATGAAATGCCGTGACTTGCATTTAACGAGAGATTTGGGGGGAGTTGGTGAGAGATTTAGGGGGAGTTATTTTAGGGGAGTTACTTTAATCATTTATTTTAATTATATTTTTATAAATATAATAAGGGTAAATGAGGTATTAACCTTAATGAGGGGTTATCCCTCATAGTAAATAAAAATATGGATTTAGGCCTCTAAGGAATTTGTATGAGGGGGTTATCTCATATAACCCCATTTAATTATTACAACATATATTATAATTATAATTTATTATTTATTATTTATTATTTATAATAGATTTAATTGTTATTTAATTATTGGGTGTTTTTTCCATGTAATAAAAACCGGATTTACTAGCCCTTTTTCTCTAATGGGTTGGGCTTCACAAATTGGATATTAGGTAAATGAATAAGTTTATTAAATTAAAAAAAAAAAAAAACGACGTCGTATAGGCGATAGAGAGGGGTCTATTTGTAATTTCCGTCATCTAGGGTTTGGGCTCGAGTGTTAAAAAGGTTTAAAAACCCTTCAGAAATTTCATTTTATTTTCTGTTGCTGGCAGTACCGCCGTCTTTACACCTCTGATCGGAGCTTAGAAATCCTCCGCCGGCAATCATGGGTAAATAAATTTACCAGCGCCGCCCTTCGCCATTTCTCCATTGTTAACTCGGTTATTCGTAATCGAATCTCAATCGTGTTGATTTTTTTTTGCACAATGAATCACGGAAATTGGGTATTTTTGCAGGTATTTCTAGGGATTCCATGCACAAGAGGCGTGAAACTGGAGGAAAGAAGAAAGCCTGGAGGAAGAAGCGAAAGTAATTTTATTTTATTTTATTTTTCCAATTAATTTTTCTATGTGCAGTTATTTTTTCGGATTTAATTAAATGTTCATTTTTTCAGATTTGTCTTCTGCTTAATTCAATTGGCTTGCATCTGTTGTACATTTCTGAAAAAAAGAAGAAAAAAATCAGATCTTTAATTTTTTTTACTTCATATACCTAAATCGGATCCATTTGGTTCATTAAACCCTAATTTTTGTTGTTATGCCCAAAATTTTATTATTACCTACTGTTCTTATTGTAATTAGGGTTTCTAATTTGTAATTTTTCGGACCCTATATCTTATAATTGAATTCGATTGGTTGATTCTATTTTGTGTACTCTGTTAGGTACGAGCTCGGAAGACAGCCAGCGAACACAAAGCTGTCGAGTAACAAGACAGTGCGTAGAGTGAGGGTGCGTGGTGGTAATGTGAAGTGGCGTGCGTTGAGGCTCGATACTGGAAATTTCTCTTGGGGGAGTGAGGCTGTGACCAGAAAGACCCGTATTCTCGATGTGGTTTACAATGCGTCGAACAATGAGTTGGTTAGGACAAAGACTTTGGTGAAGAGTGCTATTATTCAAGTTGATGCTGCGCCTTTCAAGCAGTGGTACCTTCAGCATTATGGAGTCGACATCTCTCGCAAGAAGAAGGCTGCTGTCAAGAAGGAAGGAGAGGTAATAATAACTTTAGTTTTGTTTTTTGGTTGCTTTTTTTTTTCTTGTGTTTAATCTTCTATATTATTATTGACACAAATGGTCTTGTTAAAGTTGTTTGGTTTTTGTGTTTTAGCTAGGAAAATTAAACATGACGGTATTGAAAAATGAACCAAAACTAGGGGTGAAAATTGAATGAATTGGATAGGAAATCGGTACTTCAGAAAAAAAATCCCATTTTTTTCGAAATCGAAAATTAATTCCTTCATAAAAAATGTTTCAAATTCGAAATTTTTTGGATCCGTATCAGTGGACTTCGGAATTCCAATATTTTAGTCATCTATAACATAAAGTTTATGATGGTACTGATATTGTAGGTGTAATTTTTGGAAAATAATTGGAATGTTTTGGAAATAAAATTGGATAGGAAATTGTTATATAATATGTATTCCAATTCGAAAATGGGAACTTTCGGAATTCCGAATGAAAATTATTGCACCAAAATCAATTTTTTTATACCGGAATTGGAAATTCTAGTTCCAATTTCCACCCGTAACGAAAACACTATACTGTTTTGGACTGGAAAATTGTTTTCACTATTGTCCTTGTTCCAAATATAGTATTTCGACAACATGTAATTGCTTAGGAAGTTGCCATAATTTTGTAGGTTATATAACCTTGTTATGATTTACACTATTAGTTATCGACTTTCTAGATTAATTTGATTTAACTTTTTATTTGACTTCACTGTAGGAGGCTGAGGCTGCTGCCACCGAAGAGGCGAAGAAGAGCAACCATGTGCAGAGGAAAATTGAGAAGCGCCAAGAGGAGCGTAAAATCGACACACATATTGAGGAGCAATTTGGCAGTGGTCGTTTGTTAGCTGCCATTTCTTCACGCCCAGGCCAGTGCGGCCGTGCTGATGGGTATGTATTTTCATCTCCTCCGTTTTTCCTCTTTACTTAACGAGTAAATGCTAAAAACATTGAATTATGATTTTATGATTAATTACAGTTCTTAATAGTTTTTTGTAATCTCTTTTATGGGGTCGAATTCTCCCTGTGGCTTACTATATTTGATTTCTTGACGACTTCAATTAGCTCTGTAATAGTGCTGACATCACCTATCTGATGTTGCGTTTTTATTTTTGGTGTGGATATAGTTATATTCTGGAGGGGAAGGAGTTGGAGTTTTACATGAAGAAAATCCAGAAGAAGAAAGGAAAAGGTGCAACTGCATAAGCTGCTGTCTTGTGCTGATTACGGAAGTTTTCCGATCCAAACCCTTAATTTCATATTTTATGTTTATCGTTCGAAAGAGTGGAACAATAGTTTGGTTGATCTTTTTAGAGTTATATTTCACATTTCATTTGTCACTGATGTGAGGATAATCTTTTAATTAGAGGCTCGAGTTTTGTTTTCTTTTTGGCTGATTGATTGCTTTGATCTATTGGCTGCGGACTTAGCTGTTGTAAGTTTTGTTTATTTTGTTAAATTCGAATTGAAATTATCCGATTTTCGTAAAATTTATAGTAATTAGTTGGCCTCGATTATATCACATTTTAAAGATCTTTTCATTGTCAAGTGTTGGAACGATGATCTTCTGTTGGTCTAAATGATCGAAATCATCATCCGTAATTCTATGCTAGAAAAAATTTCTAGATTTTTTTTATGTAAATATAATTTTGATTGTATAATTGTTGTGAAATTTATGCGAGAGAGAGAGACACTCATCTTCATTTCTTTGCAAGTACATAATAATATTACAGGGGAGAAAAAAGAACTGGATAGTTCTCTCTAGTGTAAGTGAAAACATTAGTCTCGTTTAGCAAACGAAAAAAAAATTGATTTTAAATTCAAACCACCGTGTTAAATTTCTTGCTCCGACGAAAATCGCCAACAAGAAGCACAAGTTTCCGCAATCGAGGTCGGCCCTAATCCTTCCCCATAAAAGCGCCCTTGTTTCCCATTCTTGAAGGTGTTTTGAGTGACTGGTAACAAGAATCATTTCTCACAAGAATATACTCCCAACTCTCGAAATCCTCCTCAACTCCTTTCACCGATTAAATCGAGACTAAAATAATCCAATTCTCCGAAATCTCAGCACCCAATGCTTCTCAAAATGTCTCTCAATTTCTCGATCACTAATCGAGGATCAGCATAAGATCCAGCAAGATGAATCGGATGATACTGCAACCCTCTCCACATCGCAATCAGCTCAAAGTGGGGCCGCCTGTACTCGCTACTAACTATCTCCAAAATCACCGCATTTTGACCCGCCGAAACAATATGGGTCAGCCCCGCCCCGTGGGCCCCAACGATGACATCAGCATCTTGAATAGCCCTAACTTGCTCCTTCATCGCCATGTGTGCAAAAAGCCCGTTAACCACATTCAATCTACACTCCGAATAATTCGAAGCCCAATTATTTATAGAATCGAACACTTCCCTTTCATTGCTAAGCCTCGTTTGTACTTTACCACCGTGACGTGGATGGGCAAGATAGTCCTCCCTTCGGACAAAGAGGATGTTACGGGCCGAGGGCATTTTGGTAGTTTTGTGCCGGTCGACCGGAAAACCGAATGATGCCCTTATCATTTCTCCGAATTCGGCAATTCGGGCCGTTTTCTGGTCGTCCGGCTTTTGCCATAGTTCGTGGGCGGAGGCTCCTTTGCAGTTTATTTGTTCGGAGAGGCCCTTGAATAGAGCGGTTTCGTATCCTAGAGGGGCCAGGATGACGTGGCGGAAACATACCGGGCCCGTGAAATTCTTGGCGTAAGTGAGGCTCGAGAATAGTGCTCTCCATGTTTCTTCCAGTTGAGTCTTGATTATATTAAAGAAAAAACGAAGCGATGGTTTACTTAAACCGGAAAAATAGAATTTTTTTGGGTTTATTGCATTCGGCACCCCTATGTTATTTTTTTTTCTAATTGTTGAAAAACAACCCATGATGTTTTATTGGCAAAAACCCCCTAAAGATTCAATTTTTAAGGGATTTTTTAGCCGATAAAATAACGTGGGGGCTTTTTTAGGAATTCGATATGACACGGGGGTGCTAAATGCAATAAACTCGAGAAAAAAAAAACCATGGAATATTAAGGAGTTATTGTTATTACCTCACAATGGCCGTCGAGGAAAACTAAATGCGGTCGATTGGGCAAGCCGGTGACTCTTGAAGCTACGTACGTACTGTACCAATCGGTTACTGTGTGAAACATGTTTGCGTATTCGAAACGAGTGACTAATATAGTTGGCTCTTCGATCCACTGAAAATGATAAACCAGTTTCATGAACGTCGAGCTAAGATCACGAATAAAAATTCACGTAATTCAAATCAATAATTCATTCTGCAGTACACAATGCAATGTATTATTTGATCTACCACAATACGCCACTAACCAAACTTAAAGGCGTTTAAAATAGTTACATTTGAATTTTTCGTGTTAAGCATCAAAACCCCGGATAGGCGAAACTCTCCAAAAGAGTGGCCATGCTCGATTCTTTGTCGAGCCATTTTTTTTCTTAATTTGCCAATTATTCTTCTACTATATTTTCAAACACAGCACAAAAAGGAAGGAATGCTGTTCTCATTTGAAACCAGATTACGGACAATTAATTAGCTTCGATCGCGTAGTTCCGATCACATTAAACTTGAGACCCCACACGAATTTTCACCGGCAGAAATTATAACAATCCAAAAAAAAAAAATTCAGTTAAAAAACTTTCCATACAAGAAACAAAAAGATTCCAAATCCTTTCACAAGATCATACATCCAAAATCTATTAATTGCATATTTAATGAACTAAAAAACAAAATCAAGATCCAATAAACCCTAAAGATCCAATCTTTAACAATCAAAAACAAAAAAAAAAAAAAAAAAAAAAAAAAACCCAGATCACGAAAATCGATATAAACTAACCTCAGAGCAAATAAAATCAGTGGCATCAACTAACCGAATAGAATCGATCAACCCACGCATAGTGTGCCTCTGAACAGCACCTTCCTGTACGTATTTATCCAGAAATTTCTCGTCGGCGAGTTTTCCCCCACCTCTCGATCCGCCGCCGCCGTCAATCTGAAAAGCCCCATCTTCGAAATTCGGCAATTCTTCGTCTTCGCCTCTGCCCACCACGCTCTCCAATTTCTCTCCCCCCTTCGACATCAGAATTCTGTCCGGGATCATGCGAATTCTCCCGCCTTCGCAAATCGAGCTCCTCAGGGTTTCGCTGTAGAAGCACCTGAACCACCCGCCGCCGCCGGAGGCGGCGGCGGGTTTGACAGCGTCGACGCGGTGGGTGAAGCCGTTGCCGAAATAGGCTTCGCAGGAGCGGAAGGGGGTGTTGGGGGTCTGCGACCAAGGGAGGTAGGAGGGTAATATGGGCCAGGGTTTGACGGAGAGAGGGGGGTGGGGTGGGGGGTGATGCGACGGCGGGGGGTGGTGGTTAATCGGCGGGGGGTGGCGGTGGTCGGGGTGGTAGGAGAAGTAGAGGTAGAGAGAGAAGGAGTTGAGTGCGAAGAGAGAGAGGAGAATTTTCAGCGCTTTACTGTTCATGTTCCGATGTTGCTGATGCTGATGCTGTTGTTTCTCTCTCTTCACTTTCTCTCTCTTGAATTTTTGATTGCTGAAGTTTTAACTAAACACTTCTAACTGAGGTTTAGTTTAGGTAAGTGTGTGAAATAAGCCAATGGGATGCCGACACGTAGGACTTGTTCCATACTTTTGTTTTTGGAGATCAAATTAAAATGTGTTGACCAAAATTGAGTTACTATTATTGACATTTGAATCGAATTTTTGAATTATAAGAAAATTTCTGGGTTTGGACTAATGATTTTCATTTTGAATTATGTAAAATTCAGATTGTAATTTATCTATAAAAAAATTCTGATTTGATGTATATATGAGATTCCGGTTTTTTTCTTTAAAAATTGTATTTAAAATATCGATATTATTATTATTATTTTTTTTATATTATAGACGAATTAAAAATGAAATTTCAGATTAGCCCCTTTTTCGATCCAAAAAAAAATCATGTTTTTACCTGCCATATGTTACTCCGCGTCATGTTTTACGGCCTGATCAAATTAGTTTGCAAGACATGTCGACTTTTAAGTTTTAACAGTACAGGCGAACATAAAATGTTAAAAAGTGGCGAGTTCGAGGATATATTTCGTGAATGATAAGATTTGAGGACGGAAATCATTTTAGTGATAAAGTTTAGGTACATAAAATGTAATTCTCCCTCACAATAAAAGATTGTAGTGCTAATCAAACTACAAATAAAATCCAACGAATATGACCAACCAAACGAGTATCACATTCGATTTCATTCTCGACTCCACACAACCACGAGAGTCGAAAACATTATTAGAAGTTTCAAAAGAATGTCTCCACACAGTAAACGGAATTTACAACACGGAAACGATAGAACAATACCATCGACGTAAAACGATGAAAAAACAAATTACAAAATACAGATATATATCCCAATAATTAGAACAAACAAAATACACTGCAAAAGAATCAAAAATTACCTACAAAAGTTTCTCAAAATACATAATAATCCGAACAAGCTCTGTCAGAAGTAGTAGCTCGAATCCAGACAAATTCGACGATATAAACAATAACAAAATGGGGTCGGGGGGCATAATTTATACTTACTAACCCTCAGCATAGAACAAAGGTTGTAAGAAGAATAGCAATGCCACATAGGATTGTGCTGGCAATGAGTGTACGCGGCCCCCCGTTAGCCGGGGTGGGACCCGGTGCTGTGGTGCCGGGGCCCGTTTCTGTGGTGTTGGGCCTCACGATGACAGCTGGCAAGGGAGGTTCGGCCACGTCATCCTCTGTCAGGACCGGACTTGGAGCCTCGGCTGGAGGCAAGAACTGACTTGTCATCAGTGTAAGAAGACCGCCAGGCTGGACGGGTGTCATGTATAACGGGATGTCTTTGTACCCTAAACAACGGTTCCCTGTAAATCAATAAAAAACAACTGAGCGTTAGAGACAGTACTGCATGCGTTTGGAAGCTATTTTCGGGGAAACAGTTTAGTGTTTTTTTTTAGCAATTAAACAATGTACGAAGATACTTGGAGAGATAATTTCGAGAGAAGAATTTGAGCCTTTAACGCCATTCCATTAACTTGAGACAAAACTAGTATTTGTTTGTACATTCTATCAATCACGATTCATGCCTAAAGGGTAATTTGGAAGAAGTTTTTGATTTTTTCTATTTCTTTCTTTTCTGCAAAAAGATTTTGTAGTCCGATTTCAAAAATCATGCAAACACAACTTCATTTTGGAGAAAGAGTGGAAAGAAAAAAAAAGAGGACTTACTTTTGTATCTAGCAGCGGTGGCAGGGTAGTCAGTTATTACACCGTTGATTTCCATGTACGATACATGTGTATTAATCTCTACATACGCGTCGGAGAAAAAATCCCAAGGCTGAGAAACATACTCATTCCTGAAGAACTGCACATACACCGTAAGATTAAATGCCTGCAGCTTCGGAACAACAGGCGTTTCTCCGACTAGAAATGCCCTCTCTGTCGGAAAAACAGATCTTTTCGAAATAACCACGGAGCTAGCGAATTTTTTAATCTGCAAAATGGTGGAGTTCAAAATATCTCGAATATCTTCATCGATGAGATAAACGAGATCGTAATTGGTTGTGCTCTTGAATTTTGTGAGCACTGCACTTTCGCTGGATTTTATCATTATTTTTTTGGTGGTCTGATTGTTATAACCGGCTGTGCTTAGGGCTTCCAAAACTGCATCGGTTACACCTAAGCCTTGCTTCTGTGCTAGGTAGGCAGCATTCTGCAAAAGAGATTATGATGCTATATTCATCAGGGGCATTTTCGACATTATTATTTGACGTAAACTGTTGATCTTGAGATATTCCCTAGTTAATTACAATTTCATGACACCATAGTATTTCAAATGGGGCGATGGAATTTTTAGAGACAATGTGACAAGAGTAGGTAAAATATATATATATATATATATATATATATATATATATATATATATATACATAAAATAGAGAACTGCAGTTACAACATATATATATGTATATATACAGTAGACTCACCTCAATGCTGATCAAGACTCCAGAGACAGAAGGTGCGGTATTCGCGAACGCCAAAAAATCAGATAACTGCATTAAGGTCCCCGAATTTCTGTTTTTTGGATTGCGGAACAGCGAAAAATTCGAATAGGGATTTGAAATAGCAGCTGCATCGAAACAAAAAAAAAAAAGATAATTCGTAATTCCAAATTTCTACACGCAAACAAGTCAATTCTTACACGTGCACATGTTTCAAATTTTACTTACGTATCAATGTCTGAATTTGGGTCCATGTCAGGTTGTAGGCAAAAATTCCATCCTCTATGTTAAGGTCCGGATTAGTTATCGCAAGATTGCTGAAGTCTGATTGGGCAGCATTTGTTCTTTCCCTGAGATTGATAGATCCCAAGCAAAAAGGTACTCCATCGTTCGATATTTGGACAGGACAATCGAGAATATCTACACCGTCCGATACAGCTTTCTCATATGCCTTGTCTGTACAACCAGGATAGTCACCACTTGCTCCCTCGTTCGAGATAACCAAAATATTTGCTGCATTTATTAAAGCCAAAGCCCCCACAAAAAATGACTTAGTCTAAATTCACAGATCGAATGTGGAAATATTATCTTACATGAGATATATTGTAACTATAAAGTAAATTACAAGTAAAGTTGCTTACACTGAACGGTGTCATTTTTGCCCAAGTGAGCGAAGCAATCTGCAAGATGGAAATATTTTTATTTATTTGTTAAATCGAGACTAAGACGAGAGCAAAGAAGAAATCGAAATTATATTCGACAAACTTGATTGCATACCTATAGTTTCAGATGGAGTGATTGGGAAATCAGACAGCACACCATCAACAGAAAATTTGCCATTATCAATGAACGAGAGATACTCATTCACAGGATCGTAGCTGTAATCGTACGCAAAAGCTGCATCATTAGCAAAAGTCGATGCGAAAACTTCTAGACCAGCCTTGTGAGCGTCCACCACGAGCGAGGTGGAATTCTGCAAATACTGGTCTTTGCCAACTGGCAATATGTAAGACTTAGGGACAATTATTCCCGAGGCAAAGGTTCTGATCAATGTAAGATTATTCAGGAGCGAGCCATATGTTTGGTTGGTTGTGGGCTCCACGTCATCGGGCTGCATAAACTGGAACACGAGCTTTGTGCGGCCCGTTCTGAATCTTGCTGCAATGCTCCTCAGGAATCCCACCTCAGGCGATGAAATGTAATCAACAATCACTCTTCGAGATACAGCAAGAACAAAGCCCCTCATACTCAAATTATGTTGTCCGAAAAATGCATCGTGCTGAAACAAATTAAGCATGATTAGTAATAGATTATAAAAGTTTGACATAAAGGTTAAAAATGGATTATTTATATACCGGTATGTTTAGCCATAAGCCAAATGGTTTTGTTTGGCTAACTACATCATCAACTGTAAGAATTTGCATTAGAGTACCGTCGAAATTTGGGGCGCGAGAAAAAATCCTTTGCTTCACTGTCCGAATTATAAAATAAAGTAGTCAGCACACATATATAGCAATTTAGTCAACGAAAGGCAAATTAATAGCATATGATAAAGATGAAACTTACTGTTTACAGGTGCTAGTTCCTCGAGGGTAAAATCGACAGAAAACCATCCTTGAGTTGAGACACCATTGACATCATACGTCTTTTGACGGTTTTTGTATATGTTGTCAATGTCCGAAGCGTTTTCAAGACGCAAATCGGGGAAGCAGATTCCAGCTCCATCTTTCGTGAGCTGAACATCACACCACGCGTGTAAATTGGGCAGACCTGTCTGTACTGCTAGTGAATATGCATATAAACTCGAATCGGGGAATATTCCCGAAAATCCACCTCTCGCTATGACCAAAGGAGCATTACCTGCAAAAAACGATGGTTAAAAGGTAAGTAACTATAAATAGATGTGTATACACAAACACATACATGTGTGCCCGTGTGTAATATGTATATATATACCACTAATTCTGGCAACCGTGAAAAACTACGAATCGACTTCGGACCAGAGAGATCATAATTGACGAATACAAAAACCATATATATTTTCGTAAACCATCCGAAACTAAGTATACAGGCGAAAGTTCTCGACAAATATGTAACCATCAATTCCACCTTAAGCATGATGAAGAATCAAATGAACCACCAACATTAAGAAAAAATTACCCTAATTTTCCGGAAATCAAATTCCCCCAAATCAATCAACGAAGTAGAACCTCAACACTACATCAGAAACACACGCAAAATCAAAAACTCTGCTACTTAAAATTGCAAATTCGACAAAACAATTAACCAATAGAACCTCAACACTACTTCAGCTCCATATTTACCCACCTTATCGAAATCAAAACAAGCACAAAACACACACACACACACACACACACACAAACAGAGATCAATTACCGCTAAGCGTTTGCCATGGGCTGCCTCTGGTTCTAGATCTTTGAGCAGAAACCAAAACCGACGACGAGCAAAGAAGGAGAAACGAAAACAAGCAGAAAACCGGCCGGAACTTCAACATTGCCGGAGGCAGCTTTTCTCCGGTTGGTTAACTGATTCGAATAACCGCCGGCGGGCGGGCAGGCGGCTGAGTGAAATTGAGCTGTTCTTCTTCTTCTGTGTACTTTTCACTTCTCAGATTACTGCTCTCTCGGGAAATGTGTAGCAGAGAGAGAGAATAAATAAACAAATATTCACCGGAGAAAAATGAAGATGTTTCTCTCTCTACAGGGGCTGGATTTTAGAGAGAGAGAGAGAGAGGAAGGAGAGAGAGAGTTTCGTGTTCTGGGATTTGGTGCTTTGGCTTGCACGTTATATGTAGATAGATTTATTATTATTTAAAAAAAAAAACTCAGCTAAGTAAATTTAGTTGCTTTATTTATCATTTAAATAAATAAAGAAATGGAAGTATTTAGTTTTAATTAGTAATTAATTAATAAATTACTAATTATAAGTTGATGAACGATCATTAGGAAGACATAATTAAATACGTGTAATAATGGAAGCTGGTTGTATTTTCTACGCGTCCCAGCATTTTTATTTTCTTTTTTTTTTCCATTTTTGTTTTTTTGCTTTTGTCTGGAAGCGGCTTCTAGAGAGCTGGCCAGCTCGGCTAGTTTTTTCAACTTTGATTTTCTTTATGTATTTATTTTTTTAAAGAAAAAATATAGAATCATTCTCGAGCATAAAAGATTATTCTTTTAAATTACGCTAAATTACGGTCAGTTCCTGAGTTAAGGTGAAATAACGAAAAAACTCTTTATATTTGGGTAATTATAATAATCTCTGTTAACTATAAATCTTGTTACATATCCACATTTTGCGGTGTCAAATTTAGTGGAATCTTATAGATTATGTGAAATATGCTCCGATTTATACTCATTTTACCCCAATCGAGCTCTACATTTGAAACAAGACGATCATAAGATATGTCTCTTCGCTTATAAATATCATATTGTAATGCATCAGAAACTGCATTTTTTCACAAAACAAGTACAAACTAGAGAACATTCCACATAATCTAAAAGATTATATTAAATTTGACACCATAATAGTGAACGTGTAACAATATTTATAGTTAGTGGGGATCGTTGTAATTACCCAAATATGAAGAATTTTTCACAATTTGATTTTACCTCAAAGGATTGGCCATAATTTACCCTTTTAGTTATTAAAAGAATGTATATGGAATCACTATAGTCTGTTGGATTGAAGTTGATCGAGAATGCCGTAGAAGCTCGTGTTACTCAAGTTGTCACGACGAGTCTTAATTTACAGACACTGTTTTTAATTTATTTATTGGTTCAATCTTCATTTTTTGAGAGCATTGGCTGAGCTTATTTAATAAACAACAAATATAAAGTAAACAAAAATATAGTAAAAAATACATTTTTATGTTCAAATATAACGTTTAGAGTATCTTGCGACGTGGTTCCATTTCTTGAAATCCACCATTTCATCGATATATTAACATTATTTAACATGTTACACAAAATTCAATACAAAAATATCATTTAACATCACCATTGATTAAAGGGATTGTGAGATTTTCTTTGACGAAAAGAAATAATTCTCCACATAAGATTTTCGTAGGAACCAATTTTTTGTAAAATATAGATTGTGATTTTTTTAATCAAACTTCAAATTAACTTCCTATAATTTAAATACAATTTCACGAAAACCAAGATTAAATACAGAGTCAAATTTTATTTATCATTACAAAACCACTCGGAAATTATGTCCCTCCAACCGAAAAAAATATATTTAAAAAAACCCCAACGGTCAATGGCTTGAGCCGACAGCGCGCCCGCCGTTCCGAAGCCGAGTCTTTTATTAGGACGACAGCTAGCTGGCGACCACAACATGGGTCAGCGCTCTTCTGGCAATTACGCACGTGGCGCCCCATCATTGGACATTTTATGTGACGTCAGCCAAACGCGCAAAACGGGTCACGTTCGTTGTGGGACCCATTAAACTGGGAGCGGACCCGACCCGACCCGGTGAACGTAAAGTGGGTGTGGAATTAGCATTTTTGGAGTGGAGTGGTGGACCACTTCTATTTGGAAAAAACTTTGTATTATGATTGAATCATTAAATACGTGACAAATTGAATTTTTAATTCGAATATACAAATATATACTACGATTATTTTATTTTATTATTTGTCTGAAATATTCATAATCAAGACAAGTTTATAACAATAAATTAATAATTAATAGTAACCCTAACCCCTAATTTATTTGACTAATTATTTCCCGTGTGTAAAGATTTTTTATTTTTTAAATAATTTTTGAATATATAGTCAAATCAAAAGTTTATTTTACTATATATGCATGTTGTGTGCATGCCATATTTTTCAGATAGATTTTAGAAGAATGATATTCCACGTATGCATGTTGTGATATATTGCATTATCTATAAAAGAAATCTAGTTAAATAATATAATGGAGCATTATATTGATTATATTGATCAAACACTAATATAATATAGTAATATTATATATAAAAAAACAAGAAATGACCCTACACATTTTAATTCATGCTCACCACTAACATATTTATCATTCTTCATATTATTCATTTTCAACAAAAAAACAATAAGAATATGTGAATAAAAAATAGTGTCATTTTCCAAGAAAGCCGTTGTGTGCAGTAAAATATATTACTTCATCTCTTCCATAATAACTGTCTCTTTCAAAAAAAATTATATTCTGTGTTAGTTTAGATTTCCAATATTGTATTAAATGTATTTTTTTTATTTTAACCTTATAAAATTCAATTTTAATCATTAATTCTCTCATATAAATTATTAAATAACGATCAACGTTTTTGTAGGGTTTTTTTTTCTAAAATTAAGCCGCATTTCTTTTGTTTCTTAATAATTGTTCAACAGTGAAAATATACACTTATTTAGAAACGGTAGGAGTAATTTACTAACTTTTAAAGCAAAATTACTTAATAAAAAAAATATAATTTAAAATTAGAACAAGTATGGAAAAATATTATCATGACTTTCTTTGAGTTTACTTTATTTTGTTAGTTGCATTTTTATGGAGTGTTGTAAAATAAAAACAATATAATTATTGACTAAATATTTTTGATTTTTTTTATATGTATATTAAATCTCAAGAAAAGTTTATCTAATTTATCTTTGAAAATATTTGAAATTTGAATTTTGAGGTGTGACAAGTTGGTACTTCGAGCTAGGTGGCTCTTGGCAGAAAACATTAATTGTGGTTTTCAATTGCATAAATTTTTGGTTATTAAAAATATTATTTAGGCCTTTAAACAAATTTTAATAAATGGTTGAATAAATTAACGATTCACTGATAATTCTAAGTTTTTCTTTTTAGCTTGCATGTGAACATATGTTGTATCCAGCACATGTGATAATTTTATTTATTATACAAATGACATCAGCTATGATGCACATTTAAAAAAAAGCAATTCTTTTCATATTTATTATTATTATTTTTTTTAGGGTAAATTCCACTTTACCCCTCGTACTCTGCCCGATAATCACTTTACCCCTCGTACTCTATTTCATCGATTTACCCACTTGTACTTGTACAATTTTCCAATAGAGCCCTCTCCTTCAACTTTTGTCGCTTTTGACTCTGACATCGTTTGGTCAACTCTGTAAATTACAAAATTGCCACTGCCTATAACGCGTCGTTTCTTCTCCGTCAATATTGTCGTTTCTTCTTCTCCCACCACTTCCCCTTCCAAGATATCTCCAAATCGAAGCCCTAACTTAGCAAAAATCAAGACCAAAAAATTATCGATTCCACCTAGTGCAAAGAAAAAAATATATAAATGTGTGAAACTCTCTATTTTCTAAACTCGAGAGTGAAAATCGAAAAAAGTCAATATTTTGACTCTTGACCAAACGGCGTCAGAGTCAAAATCGAAAAAAATTGACGAAAAGAGCTATATTGGGAAATTGTACAAGTACAGGGGGGTAAATCGATGAAATTGAGAGTACGAAGTGATTCTCGAGCAGAGTACGAGGAGGTAAAGTGGAATTTACCTTTTTTTTCAATATGTAATTGTTTATCGCCTACCAATAAACGTAAGTTATACTGGGTTAACTATGTGTGACAAGCTCAATTTAACGACCGTTGGTAATGAGATTCGAACTTTGGTCAATTTACACAAATTCAATTGTTCCAACCGTCAGATCATCTTTGGGAGCCAAACCTGCTTTAATTAAACTCGATTAATGGTATTATAATTTAGAATTACTTGACTCAAAACAAGTTGACTAGGTCAATAGATGAAATTCACTATATTTTTTTACTAAAATAGGTGACCACAAGTGGCATTTATCTTTGAGGGCCACACTATACTTTTCAAAAATCCATGGCATTTTTCTTGGTCAAATGTCAATGTGTTAGGTTAGGACTATTATATAATAATTGCATAAAGAAACAAATTGAATGCTTTTTAAAAAAAGAAAAAATAAAACAAAAAGAAAGAAAAAGAAGAGAAAAAATAAATAATAATTGTATTGAATTTGATTGTTAGTGTAAAAGATGTGGGCTACTAAATGGGCCCCAGCCCAACTTAGTATTCGGGCTTTTTTATTTGTATAAAGTAGTTTGAGGAATGTTTGCCTTTGACCATGATTGAGGTCAAAGTCATTTTCTTTGTATTATTTTTTGGATAAATAACACTTAAATCCCTGTGGTTTGAACTTTATACACATGATTTCCTCGTACTTTCAATATAAGTATATGACCTTCACACCTTCACTGTAGTTTGAATTTTGTGTGCATAAATCCCTTATACTTTTAATATAAGCAAATAACCCCCATATGATATTCCACTTTTAGTAAACATATCATGCTCATTAGGAAGAAGAAATTTTTGAAAGTAAAAGGGGGTGATGTGCTTATGTTAAAATACACGGGGGGTCACGTGTTATATTGAAAGTGCAAAGGGGTGATGTGCTTATATTAAAATACAAGAGGGTTATGTGCTATATTGAAAGTATAAGGGGTAATGTGCACAACGTTCAAACTATAGGGGGTTAAATGCTATTTACCCTTATCTCTATTCTAATATTTAAAATTTCAACTTTGGCGTACAGAAGAAACTCGATAAATTGATAATCTCGCTTAAATAATAGTTTCTTCCAATCCCGACTCGGTAAAAACCTACTAAATTATTAGTTCGATAATTTAATATTTCACTAAATTTATAAAATTTTGATAGTTCTTTGTATTAATTAATAGAGGTTTCATTGTAAATGAGAAAGTAAGGGATATATACTCGAATTATAATTATCGATCTGAATAACTGAAGTTAGGTACCAATTCTCCCGATAAATTATGAATTCCTCAAACTTAGACGAAACATAAACTTGCATCAAATATCTCTTTTTGTTGTACATATTCTATCATTAAAATAAAGTAGTACAAATAAATCTATGAAACTATATCTTAACATTCTGATGACGTAAAAAATAAATCACCTAGTGTGTTGAAGCTGGGAGAGCAAAGTAGGTCACGTGCTCACGAGCTAGATAGTCCTGAGAACTTTAATTTACTCTAGGATCCTGCGAACAGAAAACACGTAATCTAAGCCGGGGGTTGATCCGGCGGAAACCCCTCCGACGCTCAAGTCAGACGTGAAGATAGTTGGTAATTGTGGAGAGAATTCCAATAGAAGAATTGAGGGAATAATAATAACGTACCTTTATAAAATGAATTTAAGTTGTATTTATACTTTATTGATTGAGCCGAGATCAATTTATCGGACCCAACCTTCTTTGGGTATGATTGGGCCTTCGTATAAATAACTATTAATTTGGGCCTGTGGCCCAGTAAATATGGGTCTATTGGGCTGGCCCAATAGGCATATCATTAAGCCCCCCACTCTCGAGTCGATGTGGGAGTGAATTGGGGTGAAGTGCCGGATCGTGTCGAGAGTAGAATTGTTTTTCGCCCTTCGTGTTTGTGTCTTGAGTGGATTTATATTTAAAGTGTTTAAATATAAGTTTGCTCCTTGTAGTAAATAATTCCTTGTGAAACAGTACAGAGGAGTATCAAGATTCACGTCGAATAAATATGGGTGAGTAATCAAATTTATTATTTTATATATCTCTCTATTTTATTTTGCTCCATATACTCCGGTGTAGAAAAGAAAATATTCTCTGGTTGAGAAGAACATCAGATAAAATAATTTATATGTCCCAAGCGGGGAAGGCGAAACAGTTGAAAATTATCCTGCGGAAGTCGATTGTAGAGACCGAGATGACTTTTGGCACCGTAGGGAAGGTAATTGGGTCGAGTTCCGGTAAAAAAGTTGCACCGGAGAAAGATATCGCGCGTTCCGATTGCACGCGATTGGGGATATCCGGAGAAATTTCTGCGGAACCAGTAGATGAAGCCGCGCGGCTCGAGGATGTGAGAAGAGCCGCGCGGTTCGGCTCCGCGCGAAGTGGAGCCGCGCACTCCATGTGTGATGTTGAAGCCGGGCACGGAGCCCGGAGTGGAATAGTGTGTGAGGAGAGAGAAGAGATAGAGAAGGGGGTAGGTGGAGATGGTGGACTTGGGGTGGGTGGTGCTGGGGTTGGTAGGGGTAGGGGGAGGGAGGAGAGAGAGAGAGAGAAGGAGTGGGTAGGTAGGGCTGGTAGGGGTAGGGATAGGGAGGAGAGAGAGAGAGAGAGGAGGAAAAGGTTAGGGGGGTAGGGTAGGGCGCGTCGCGCGGGGGGGGGGGGGGGGGGGTACCCGTGCGACGCGCGGGATGGGGGGGGGGGGGGTCTGGGCGCGTGGACGCGCGTCCGGCGCGTCCGCCGCGCGTGGGGGCGCGTGTGCGGGGGCGTGCGGGCGCGTGGAGGGGCCGTTTTCGGCCGTTTTCGAGGCGCGTCAACCTGTTTCATCTCCGGGTGATTTTTTGGCATCAAATGTTGGTATTCCTAATATTGGTGATGATGTTGGTACTAGTAGGAGACGTATTCGGTCTCAATTTGTGGACTTTGGGAGTGATAGTGAAGAATCGCTTAAGTCGAATTCTTCTAACGAGTCCGAGGGATCCGAGGTATCCGAGAGTGATGTAAATCCGGATGGAGATGTGGGAGATGGTGATGATATTCCACGAGAAGATGTCATTATAGATAAAAATAGAGGGAAGAAAATAAAACCACTTAATTTGAGTTTGGTGGATTATGATACTTCGTTAACCGAATCTCAATTCGGTGTTCTTCGTCAGCTAGTTGGGGCTCCGAGGAATATTGAGATGCTCTTACCTAAAAAAGGTGAACGATTGTATGCACCCCCCGTAGGGTTCCACACCCAATATGTCGCATATTTGACATGTTCCTCGCAGATTGTGCCTCACTCCACTCTTTTGAAGGTATGTGAGGAATTTCGGGTAGGATATAGTCAATTAACTCCGAACGTGATTCTCACGTTCGAAGCTTTTCGACAAAGAATGATCGAAGTGGGATTACCGATTAGTGTTGAGATGTTCAAGGCCTTGTTTACCCTACATCGTTCAAGTGATTTACCCTTCTTCTGCACACATCCTCGGGTTCCTTTAAAATTTTTGAAGAGCATTAACTTGAAGTGGGATAAATGGAGTACTTTATTTTTTTATGTAAGGGCTCCGACGTCCGATGTTCCCCTTGTTTGGAATCCGGTATGCGAATCTTTTAAGATAATGAAGAATATGAAGAAACGTATTAAGGAGTCGGGGTTGTGTGCTTTGGAGTTCGATCCGAGTTGTCTTATTCCAAAGGGTCAGGTGCCTACACCGTTGCGTGTAGTCTACATGTTTTATGCATATGTGCCTTATTTTGTGTTGTCTCTGCTATTCTATTTTATCCGTGAGTAAATGGTTTTTTTTTTTTTTTTTTTTTTTTTTTTTGGGTGTATTGATTTCGCGGCTCTTCGGAAGAAGGCTACTGGAGGTGCAAAAAAGCAAGCGAAGAGGGATCCTTTGAAGCAAGCGAAATCGAGTAGTAGCAAATCGCGCGAAGTGACCCGCGTGGAGGCTTCGCATGTGAGCGGAGATGATCGTAATCATATGGTTGAGGGGGATGAGCTGGATCGAGCGGTTAATAATGGGAAAGATGAGTTGGTTGAGATCGAGTATGTGCCTGCACCGAAACGGCCTCGAGTGGATCCTGAGGTTTCTCATGTGCCTCCAGGGGGTGCAGGCAAATGCCTGTTCACGTACGGGGTGAACCGAGAGGGAAAGGATTCTTTGTGGGATACGACCGATCATACTATCGCGTTGAGGAAGACCGAGGATTTTGTTGGGGAGTACGACCGAAGTCGGATGTCGGGTAAAGGTCGTGCTCATATGCTTTCGTTGGCTGGAGGAGACATGTGTCGGGTAAATTCTTTTTTTTTTTTTTTTTTTTTTTTTGCGTTTTAAATAATAAGTTTCGATAATCTAATATTATCTGTTTGAATTTTGATATAGCTTATAGCTATATGGAGGTATCTTATGGAGCAGGAGGAGCAAGTCGAGAAAAACAATGATGAAGAGCGTGCTGGTTGGGAGGCAAGGGAGAGAGAGCTAAAGGCTCAATTGGAGGCAGCGGAATCCAAACTAGGAGTGGCCGAGACTTTGCTCATTCAGAGGACCGACGAATTGGAGATTAGTAGGAGCGAGACCGAGGCGAGTAAAATTGAGCTAACGAAACTAGATCGGTGTTATGATGAGCTGAAGGAGAAGTATGATGCCGAGAAGTTTACGGGGAAGAGGTTTTTGGCTTCCTCAGCTGGAGCTGCTTACAAGGAGTCGGTTATGTTAGAAGGGGAACGTCGTTTTCAGAAGAGTGAAGTCTGTCGAGCTATGATCGAAGAACGAGCAATAGCTGGGGTTTATGCTCCTTTGGTTAGGACGTGTCGTCAGTACTTACGCAAGGTAGGTGGTATTGACGAGAAGATTATTCGAGGCATGGAGGAGGACATTCCAGATGATGGAGAGGATATTGATGTCGAGTGTACTGAAATTGCCTCGGATGCGGAAGCAGATGACCGAACTACTGAAGCTACTTCTGCTCGTAAAGTGTAGTTTGGTGTGATGTTATGTTTATTTTCTTTAGAAAAAGACTTGGTTTTATTTTTATTTTTTATTAAGTGGGTATGTCCACTAGTATTGTTGCATGCTTCATGACTTGATATTTGTTTGCACCTTGAGACGTTGAGTTTGCTATCAAAGTTATTGTTTCTTCTTATTTATTGATTTCGCACTAATGTTTTGCATATATCATTGTTCGAGATATTCTTGATGAGGGGATCAGTCTCTCAAGATTTTTTTTTTTCTTTTTTTTTTATAATTTTTTGGGGTCATGCCCTTTGCTTGGGACCTCGTAGGTCTGAGTATTGTTTAGTCCATGGCCACGTTTTAAATATGAGGACCCTGTAAATCAACATAGAAAGATTCAGATAATCCAGCTGGCCAGGCTATATGGATTATCTTAATTTCTCTACGTGTTTTTAGGGTTGGGATGATATGAATCCGTTGTAACGGTGAAGTGATATATGAACAATAACTTTGAGAGTAAAGTAGAAACTTGATTTAATCATTAATAGGAATGCGAAATGTCGTAAGCCTCTGTGAGGCGAAGGGAAATAAATCGTAAAAACAAATAAATCGAAATATCGAAAAGTAATCTATGTAACTATAAGAGTTTTATTCTTCTTCCACGTCTTCCTTGTGCTCATCCGTACTTGGTGTATGGGTAGTATGTCTATTGTCTTTGGTGTCTCTATGCCTGAAAAGTACTGGGGTAAAAAGAAAAATCAAATACTTGTATTGAAGATTTAATTGTTTCATAAGTTGGAGTGATGCGTATTTGGGATCACGTACCCAATAATGGGACTACTCTGTTTCTCGCATTCCGAGATATGAGATCAATTCATGAGTTGTGGTGAATTGCTGCGCGACCCTGCCTGTCAAAGAAGATAGCGTTATTGTTTAGTATAGAGATCCATTAATTTCTTGTGATATGACTTAGTAAAAAATGGTGTTACCCTTTGTGAGGTAGTACGGAGTATCTTCTCTCTTTGGGCGAGTGGTGGGGGGTCGGCATCCTTTCGTAATTGACTCTCAATCTGTACGAAGATGATGAGACGTGTTATGGAATGTTGATGTAGATAATATCAATAGCCCCCCAGTTTGGGAGGGATGTTTACACACCTCGTTATGGAGCCCCTTCTCGGACTTTTAGAGACATTCTTGCAAGAAGAGAGACGTGGAAGGTTGTGAAGCCTCAAGCGTAGAACCTTTTGAGATTCCCTATATTCCAAGTTCTGGGTATAGGGTGTCCGTCGAGGTTCTCGAGACGATATGCTCCATTGTTGACCAGTTGCGTAATTTTATATGGTCCTTCCCACTTCGGGTCGAGTTTACCGATTGGGCGTGAGGCTTCGGCTTTGCGGAGAACTAAATCTCCTATTTGGAAAGAGCGAGGGCGGACCTTGGAGTTATAAGCTTTCGCCATGCGACTCTTGTACATTTGTTGTCGGATGGAGGCAATCTCTCTTAGTTCCTCGACGAGATCGAGGTTAGCTCTCATTGCTTCTTCATTTGCCTCTTGTGAATAATTGATGACTCTCCAAGAGGGTTCGCCAATCTCGACGGGTGCTACAGCCTCTGTTCCGAAAGCTAGGTTAAATGGGGATTCTCCTGTTGCTGTTCGTGGGGTTGTTCGATATGCCCACAGAGCATTGGGTAATTCTTCAACCCACTTTCCCTTGGCACTTCCCAGCATTGTCTTGAGATGTTGAAGTATCGTGCGATTGGTTACTTCCGTTTGACCATTTGCTTGGGGGTTAGCAACCGAAGTGAAGAATTGCTTAATAGATAAGCCAAGGCACCAACTCTTGACTTTGTCTCCACAAAATTGTGTTCCATTGTCCGAAATAATGGAACGGGGAATGCCGAAGCGGCACACGATGTTCTTCCAAAGGAATTGGATGACGTCTTCTTCTCGAATGCGAGCTAAAGGTTCTGCTTCTACCCACTTGGTGAAGTAATCTACAGCTACAATGAGGAACTTGCGTCCTCCTGTTGCTGGTGGAAAAGGACCGACCAAGTCAACTCCCCATTGAGCGAAAGGTATGGGACTGTCAATCGGTTGCATCAGTGCTGCTGGGAGATGAAGGATGTTAGCGTGTTCTTGGCAAGGCTTGCATCTCCGCACTAGTTTTTTCGCATCTTCATGCATGGTGGGCCAATAGTAACCTTGTCTCAATATTTTGAGAGCTAAGTTTCTTCCACTTAAATGATTACCACAAATGCCTTCATGTACTTCCCTAAGCACGTAGTCTGCTGCTGATGGGTTAAGGCATTTAAGATATGGGAAGGAGAACCCTCGCTTGTAGAGATCTTCACCTATCATTAGGAAACGGGCCGCCCTTACCTTTATTTTCTTCGCTTGGGCGATGTCAGTCGGAAGTTCCCCGCTTTTGAGATAGTTTGTAATGGGGGTGATCCAACAGGGTTCGCTCTCTTCAGCGCAATTCACTCCGTTGGTGGAGACTATTTCTGGTTGGGAAGACGTGAGGAGGGTAATTTTCCGGCTTCCAATGCTTGCCATGGAACTACCAAGTCTAGCTAACTTGTCTGCATCAATATTGTTGGCTCTCGGTACTTGCTTTATCTCGTAGCTATCCAATTTTGAGAGGAGGGTAAGTGCAAGAGCAAGGTACTTTGCCATGGATTCTTCTTTGGCTTCATAGTTCCCAAGGATTTGGTTGACCACTAACTGGGAGTCGCTGTGTACTATGAGTTTGCGAGCTCCAGCTGCCAAAGCGAGGCGGATACCAGCGATCAAAGCTTCATATTCGGCTACATTATTGGAAGCTTTGAAATCAAACCGTTGAGCATACTCGAATTCATCTCCATCTGGGCTTGTTAATACAATACCCGCGCCTCCTCCTGTAGCGGTGGATGATCCATCGACATTGATGGCCCAAGTGGGTATGGAGGTGCTCTCCTCCGATGTAGTCATCTCTACTACAAAGTCTGCTAGGATTTGAGCTTTGATGGCTGGGCGTGGTTTGAACTCAACCCCATATTCACTTAGCTCTATAGCCCACTTAGCTAATCGCCCGGAAGTCTCGGGACTTCTCAATATTTGTTTAAGGGGATAGTTGGTGAGAACAATCACTTGGTGCGACTGGAAGTACGGGCGTAACTTTCTGGCTGCATTGATGAGGGCGAGAGCAAGTTTCTCCATATTGGTGTAACGGTGCTCTGGGCCTTGGAGAGCTCGGCTTATGTAATATATCGGTTGGTGACCTTTTTCACCATCCCGAATGAGCACTGCGCTAATGGCATCTGCTGAAATAGCCAAATATAGGAAGAGAGTATCTCCTGGCTGGGGCTTTGTGAGTAGAGGTGGGGAAGTGAGATATGCTTTCAATTCTGTGAAAGCTTTTTGACAGTCCTCATTCCACGCAAACTTTTTCCCACCTCTTAGTATCTTGAAGAAAGGAAGACCCTTATCAGCTGATCGGGATATAAATCGGTTTAGGGCTGCCAAACAACCGTTAAGTTGTTGGACCTTCTTAATCGAAGTGGGAGGGGCCATGGAGGTGATAGCTTCAATCTTTGCTGGGTTGGCTTCAATTCCCCGTTGTGATATCATGTACCCTAAGAATTTTCCACCTCGAACTCCGAACGAACATTTTAGGGGATTGAGCTTCATCTTGTATTTGCGTAAGATGGAGAAGCATTGACTTAAATCGGTTAGGTGATCCGCGACTTTAATACTCTTGACGAGCATGTCATCAATGTATACCTCCATGTATTTACCAATCAAGTCCGCGAACATCGTATTTACTAGGCGTTGGTAAGTAGCTCCTGCATTCTTGAGACCGAACGGCATGACTCGATAGCAGTAGATGCCTTGGTCTGTAATGAAACTAGCTCTCTCTTGGTCTTCTGGGGCGAGCAAAATTTGATTGTATCCTTGATATGCATCGAGGAAGCTGAGAAGTTCGCACCCTGAGGTTGAGTCTATGAGCTGGTCAATCCTTGGTAAGGGAAATGGATCCTTCGGGCATGCCTTGTTGAGGTCGGTGAAGTCTACACATAGCCTCCATTTGCCTCCGGGTTTAGGTACTAATACCACATTGGATAACCACTCGGGATACTGAACCGATCTAATGTGGCCTGCATCTAAGAGTTTTGCCACTTCCTCTTTGATATGTTTGTTGCGCTCAGGACCAAAAGTCCTTTTACGTTGCTTGACCGATTTCAATCTTTTGTCAACGTTTAGTCGATGCAATGCTATTTTGGAAGGAATTCCCGTCAGATCCTGAGCTTTCCAAGCAAAAACGTCCCCATTGTGTCTAAGGAAGTTAACTAGTTGATTCTCCACTTCTTGATCTAGATCAGAGCCGATGCGGAGAAGCTTAGAATTATCTCCGGGTATGAGTTCTACTGATTTTAGTTCTTCAACCGCGGCTAGCTTGACGGTGTCGTCTGGTACGCTGATTAGGATTTCTTTATCAGCTTCGATGACCGCGTTGACCCATTTTCGCTTATCTTGTCTCGGTGTGTCGTCTCATTTCCCTGACGGATTGGGTCTCTTAGATGGTTCACGTAGAGCTCTCGCATAACATTCTCGAGCGAGACGCCTATCTCCAAGTACCTCTCCCATCCCGTAAGGAGTGGGGAATTTCCACTTTTGGTGGTAAGATGAAGGCACAGACTTGAATGTATGGATCGCGGGCCTTCCCACGATGATGTTATAAGGGGATGGTTTGTCGACGATAAGGAATTTTATCATTTTCGTTACTCGACAAGGATCTTCCCCTAAGGAGATGGGTAACTCTACTTCCCCCATGGATAAAACACCTTCTCCCGTGAATCCTTTCAATGGTGTAGTGATGGGATTGAATCGTGCGTTATCTATGCCTAGCTGCTTGAATGTGTGGAGATACATAATGTCGGCTGAGCTCCCACCGTCCACTAATATCTTTTTAACTATGAAGTTGGCCACCGTTGCTGTTATCACTAACGCATCGACATGATCTTCATCTGGACCTTCAAGGTCCGAGGAGTTGAAGACTATGCCATGATCAGGTCTTCGTATTTGATAGATGGATGCGGATGGAGAAGCATGTTCTTGATTCATACGTGCTGATCGAGCGAGGGTGCGTCTCGCATTTTGTGAATCGCCACCTGCCGGTCCTCCGGAGATAAAGGAGATGATTCCTCGGGTGGGTTGGTTATCATTGTTATCTGGGTCGCGCCGATGACCCCCCTCCTCTCGTCGTTGCTGTTGATCTCTATTGTTATCTCGGCGTGGAAGATCATCGCGGCGCTTATTTCGAGGCTTATCAATGTACTCGCTCAAGTGGTCTTGCTTGATCAACCTCTCAATCGCCAATTTGAGTTGTGCACATTCCTCGGTAGTATGCCCTTTATCTTTGTGGAATTGACAATAGCGATCCGATCTTTCTCGTTTCGCATTGGGTTGCATTGGGCGTGGAGGCTCTGCCAGACCTTTTTGTTCAATCACATGAAGTATTTCAGTGAGGCGAGTATTGAGTGGAGTGAATCGATTATAAGTTGAAGATGATTGGCCTTGAGGTGGGGGTGGAGGACGTCGATCATTGTTGGGTGCTAAATACCAACACGCAAGTGCACGTATCGCAAACAAGTAATAAAGTGGACTCGTGAGAGTCGGATGTCGATCCCACAGGGAATACGCAAATTACCTAATCCTAAGTACCAAATTCTAACAATTATGATTTTTATCCAGCCTACGCAAGTTTGTCAAATTAAATCAATTAAACAACTAAACTAATTAAGAAAGCAAATAACACGGGAAAATATCAATTAAAACAGACCTAGGATTTTATCTTCCCCCTACGCAAGAATTGCTCACCCAAATTCCCTCAATTATGAAATTTATGATTCATGATTATTAACCCGAGACACTAATTTACTCATAACCCGCTGTCGCGTGTATTATGAGTCTATTATTCATAAACGATTCACTATATGTCTATGCAAACCAATTATAAATAAAGCATTAACTAACAAGTCTCGTAAATGGCTACCTAAGGTGATATCTGTATGTCTACGACACCACATGCAATTGACACACTCATCCGGTGAAAACTACTCGAAGGTTCTTCTACTTACCGTCTAATTATCAAAATAGCTATGTCGAGTCAATCCCAATAATCACAGATAAAGCACATAAATTGATCAAGTTCATGCACTAACAATCATAACAAATAGAAGAAATAATCAAAAAATCATAATTGCATAATCTCAAGAAAACGGGTTCACAATCCCCACATAGGGTTCCAACAAAATCCTAGATTAAAAACTTAGCTACTCATAACGAAAAACATAATAAAAGTAATAAAAGTCATAGATTAAGAAAAGATAGGTGAAAGAAGAATTATGATGAAGAGTTGTCAATTCTCCGTCTTCGATTCTTCGTTCTCTCGATCCTCTCGCTTCAAGATTGTGTCCAAAGTTCTTTGATTCGTGCTTGGTTTGGGCTTAAATAGATGTCCCAACTTGGTAGATGATTCTAGGTTTCCTTGTGTGTTTAAAAGTCCAAAATTGTGTCTAGCGGGTGTTGGCGCGGCCGCGCGAAAATCAGTGCAATTCTCGCACGGCCGCGCGAGAATGGCCGAACCTTCTGCCCAAATTCTGCATTTGGCACGGCCGTGCCAAAAATAGGCTAATTTTGGCACGGCCGTGCGGGCCTATTTTCAGCCAATTTCAGCATATTTTTGATTATTTCACTTTTGGCCCATATTTTCTCCAAATTTGCAGTTTTGACCCCAAACTTTTCCAATTCTTCAATTTATACCTAAAATACAATAAATCATCTTTTTAAGCACCAATTATCGTTAATTCACACAAAAAAGCTCAAATAAACAGATACGATAAAGTGTAAAAATATACACTTAACACACCCCCAAACTTGATCTTTTGCTTGTCCTCAAGCAAAAACTAGCAACTTTCACAGCAATACTCTCAACAAATGCCTCTCATCACATAGATTAATGGTCAACTTTCATTTTTTCAGAAACTTGCAATTATCATGACAATTCTCAAAAATATACAAGCTCGTAATTCAAAGATACGTATTCACTCACCATTGCTAAAAACCACAAACCATGCTATCGCTTCAAGTATCCCATATTTGTACATTAAAAATGGAGAAAATTTATACTTACATAATAATATTCAACTCCAAAGACTCACGAAATTTCTTTACTCGGCTAGTATCAAATAATTGAGCTATTGGGATCATTGGGACTTTTTGGCTTTCAAATGTTGGGCTTTTTGGTTCGAGGTAGGAGATATGGGTATAGGTGGCTATGCTTCTTGAATATAGGTGATTACGCCAAATTTTGAAAGATAGGCGTTTGAAACAATGAATTCACCTCTAAGGACTTTAATTAACTCGATTTTTAAGAGTTCAAAAGTCTCCACTTTTGCTCTTAAGACAATGGATCGAGCTTTCAAAACAACTCAACAACTAGTCCTTACTTCCCCTTCTAGTCTCTTCTTCTTCTTTTTCTTTCTCTCTTTTTTTTTTTATTTTTTATTATATATATATATATTTTTTTTTTTTTTTACTTTTTTTTTTTTTTTTTTTTTTTTTTTTTTTTGGTAGAGGAAGAAGAAGGACCTTATAAAATTTTCAACCGAACTCCAAAGGGTAATTTTTCAAGAATCTCCATTTATTCTACCTTATACACATTGGCTAAAAGAAAGATCACCGTTTCTCCAAGGCTCAATCAAGGTTCGAATGATAAAAATTTAAAGGTAGGCTTGAAAGGCTCAAACGGTTCAAAGATGGCCCAAATCACTTCCCAAATTGCTCAACAATTTAATATTTCACTTTTGTAAATTCCTAAGGCAAGTTCTAAAACCGAATATCATATGATATAGCATAAATTAATTCCACGTCTTAAAACACAAAACTTTCAACCAAAGCAAGGCATAATTCGTGATTCCTAACAATGACTCCTTCCTACGACACTTTGAATCAAAAGCTCACCAAAATTCAATCACAATCAAGATAAAGCAAGCAATTTCATCATTAAACATCAACCATCTTTCATCATCATGATTCATCGAAGCATTCGACTCAAGCAATTATTATTATTATTATTTTATTTTTTTTTATTCTTAAAAAAAAACGATAAAAGCAATAAAAATAAATAAAACCTAATGCATGCAAACTAAAACAAATAAGCACAAAAAAAAACATGTTTTTTTCACCCCCAAACTTAAAATTTTCGTTGCCCTCAACGAAATTAGCACAAAGTTTAAGGATAGAAAACACCTGATTTAGTCGGAATCGTTGTCTTCGGGGTGTGAGAATTTGTGGAAAGAAATCTGATTTTCCTCTTGCGAAGATGACCTCTATGTCTCTCGGATGACCGTCCCGATCGCAATTCCGACCTTAGAAATAAGAAATCAAATAAATTAATTAGAATGCATGCCTATGAAAATAAAAATAAAACATAAAATTAAAGAAAAATAGGAAAAACAGTAAAGCTCGGGTTGCCTCCCGAGAAGCGCTAAGTTTTAAGTCTTCAGCCAGACTTTGCTTCTTAAAACTGTTATGTCCAATCCAAAGCCTTGTAGATTGCGCATCCATCCATGAGCTCTATCACTTCAATTGCAACTAAGGCATGGATAGCATTGCAATATATCAGGGTCCACCTTAGCTTGTAGTCTTTCTTGGTTGTAATCAATCGATATGAAGCTAAGATGGGATCTTCATCACCTGCTCCCTCAAATCGGTACACAAAAACCTCACGTCCGCGTATAACCTCCATTTCAAACACATTCGTCTTCTCATCAACCTCTATTGATGCCTTCAAATCTACATTTAGATCAACGACAGGGTCCACAACTAGAATATCTTCAATCATAACATCCATCTCCTTCTTCTCTTGTTCTGAGGCATCTTCATGGTTTAGCTCGATTGCCTTCTCAGATTCATCATGCTCAAGTGTCTTCGTAATTTCAATTTCTCTCATATCGACACTATTTTCTGGAGATGGAAGATTTTTCTCACCGCAGGCTTCACCCGAATTTTCTTGGATATAACCATTGCCGATTTCGTCTGGAATATTTTCAAGAGACTCAGATTTTAATTTGAGCGTCATCTCTTCCAGTTGTATCTCCATGTTTCGAAATGATGCTTGAGTGGACTTCATGAATTCGCCAATGATGGATACCAAATCAACTTGTTTATCAGTGGTCTGCTGCTGCTGCATTGGATAATAATTTTGAAAATCATCAAATTGTGGCTCTCTATGTTGAAACTCGTTTAAATCTTGGTCTTGAAAGCTTTGCTCGTATAAGTTGTGGGTGTAAGTGTTCCGATAACTTCCGTTGGTAATTTCGTCGAAATTCGTCGCTGTTGGTAATCCCCAACATTGATCGGAATAATGATTTCCACCACATGCTGAACAAAACGGAGGCATATCATCGGTGTTTTGGAGGTATTCGTCAGATGGAAGCCATTCATATCCCGTTTGAGGTGGCCGTACATTGTAACCTGACATGAAACAAAAACAACAAAAAAAAAAAAAAAATTAAAAAAAAAAAAAAATTAAATGGCTGAAGTAAGAAAAATTGTTCAAATTTGATATTAGAATAAATAGATAATTTAGCCGTATTCCCCGGCAACGGCGCCAAAAACTTGTTGGGTGCTAAATACCAACACGCAAGTGCACGTATCGCAAACAAGTAATAAAGTGGACTCGTGAGAGTCGGATGTCGATCCCACAGGGAATACGCAAATTACCTAATCCTAAGTACCAAATTCTAACAATTATGATTTTTATCCAGCCTACGCAAGTTTGTCAAATTAAATCAATTAAACAACTAAACTAATTAAGAAAGCAAATAACACGGGAAAATATCAATTAAAACAGACCTAGGATTTTATCTTCCCCCTACGCAAGAATTGCTCACCCAAATTCCCTCAATTATGAAATTTATGATTCATGATTATTAACCCGAGACACTAATTTACTCATAACCCGCTGTCGCGTGTATTATGAGTCTATTATTCATAAACGATTCACTATATGTCTATGCAAACCAATTATAAATAAAGCATTAACTAACAAGTCTCGTAAATGGCTACCTAAGGTGATATCTGTATGTCTACGACACCACATGCAATTGACACACTCATCCGGTGAAAACTACTCGAAGGTTCTTCTACTTACCGTCTAATTATCAAAATAGCTATGTCGAGTCAATCCCAATAATCACAGATAAAGCACATAAATTGATCAAGTTCATGCACTAACAATCATAACAAATAGAAGAAATAATCAAAAAATCATAATTGCATAATCTCAAGAAAACGGGTTCACAATCCCCACATAGGGTTCCAACAAAATCCTAGATTAAAAACTTAGCTACTCATAACGAAAAACATAATAAAAGTAATAAAAGTCATAGATTAAGAAAAGATAGGTGAAAGAAGAATTATGATGAAGAGTTGTCAATTCTCCGTCTTCGATTCTTCGTTCTCTCGATCCTCTCGCTTCAAGATTGTGTCCAAAGTTCTTTGATTCGTGCTTGGTTTGGGCTTAAATAGATGTCCCAACTTGGTAGATGATTCTAGGTTTCCTTGTGTGTTTAAAAGTCCAAAATTGTGTCTAGCGGGTGTTGGCGCGGCCGCGCGAAAATCAGTGCAATTCTCGCACGGCCGCGCGAGAATGGCCGAACCTTCTGCCCAAATTCTGCATTTGGCACGGCCGTGCCAAAAATAGGCTAATTTTGGCACGGCCGTGCGGGCCTATTTTCAGCCAATTTCAGCATATTTTTGATTATTTCACTTTTGGCCCATATTTTCTCCAAATTTGCAGTTTTGACCCCAAACTTTTCCAATTCTTCAATTTATACCTAAAATACAATAAATCATATTTTTAAGCACCAATTATCGTTAATTCACACAAAAAAGCTCAAATAAACAGATACGATAAAGTGTAAAAATATACACTTAACAATCATCCCGTCTCCTAATATCCGGGCGGTCATCTTCTCTCTTCCTCTTGGGAGGAGCATTGGCAGAAGCTTCCTCTATGCGTATGTACTTTTCAGCTCAATTTAACAACTCATCTAAGTTGCCATGAGGTCTTCCTGCGATAGATTCTTTGAACCTACCCGATTTCAGGTTTTGCTGCATAATCCCTGAGAGCATATCTTGTCCTACATTGGGAACTTCATGAACAGCCTCCACGAAACGCCTGATGTAGTTGCGGAGTGTTTCATTGTCTCTCTGTACGATAGAGAAGAGATGTGCTGGAGTTTTAGCATATTGCTTATTGATGGCGAATTGGTTGGTGAAGCGCAATGATAACTGAGCGAAAGTGTCAATTGATCCTGTGGGCAGAGCATTGAACCAATTCATGGCTCTCTTGGAAAGAGTGGTGCGGAACATCTTGCACATTGCTGCATCTGTTGGGCCATATAAATCTGCCATAGCGTGGAACTTCTCTATGTGTTCCTGCGGGTCGGTAGTTCCTTCGAACTGAGGTAAGCCTGATACTTTCACTCCTTGAGGCAATACCTCGTTGAGGATGTTCAAGGTGAAAGGACTGCGCCTTGTTGGGATTGGTGCTCCTCCGTCAATTGGGTTGTGCAATCTGGGGAACTGGTTTTGGCGAGATACTCTACTATTTATCTCGTCTTCCCCTTCATTAAAGATATGAGCTCTTCGTAGAGACGCATCACCCCGTTGGAGTGAATGGTGGCGTTGTTGTCTGGGTTGTGGCTCCCTGTGATTAGTAGATAGCTGCATCCGGGATCTTGGATCTGAGGTGGATGAGGATACACTTATCCGATCGTCATTGTTATGGGCTGGTTGCTGTACCCTGGGTGGCATTGCGGGTGGAGCATTAGCTGGGATCACGGGAGAGCGTTAGCTGGGATCGCGGGGGGAGCGTTTGCTGCCATCGTGGCGATGTATTGCGCCACCGCATCAGTGGCGGCGCGAGTAGAAACTTCTGTTATCATTCGTTGGAGTGCCTCCTCGGTTATTTGAACCGTTCGAGAAGCAGGTAGAGGTGGAGCCTGTAGTGGAGGATCGGCGAGTGGTGGGTCCCGAGGGGGAATCGCCTGAACCTCGCGTGGTGGATCCGAAGCACGTGGAGGAGGTGGCAAGCCAGAGCCTCCTCGAACTGGGAGGTTGTTAGCTGTGTCATTCTCTCTCCGAGTGGACTCAGGAGGATCTTGCTGGCTACGTGATCTGGTCTGCATTCCCACAGACGGCGCCAAAATGATGACGTAAAAAATAAATCACCTAGTGTGTTGAAGCTGGGAGAGCAAAGTAGGTCACGTGCTCACGAGCTAGATAGTCCTGAGAACTTTAATTTACTCTAGGATCCTGCGAACAGAAAACACGTACTCTAAGCCGGGGGTTGATCCGGCGGAAACCCCTCCGACGCTCAAGTCAGACGTGAAGATAGTTGGTAATTGTGGAGAGAATTCCAATAGAAGAATTGAGGGAATAATAATAACGTACCTTTATAAAATGAATTTAAGTTGTATTTATACTTTATTGATTGAGCCGAGATCAATTTATCGGACCCAACCTTCTTTGGGTATGATTGGGCCTTCGTATAAATAACTATTAATTTGGGCCTGTGGCCCAGTAAATATGGGTCTATTGGGCTGGCCCAATAGGCATATCACATTCCATGAATTATATAAGTAATACAAATATTATCCAACACATCTTAAGGTTTCAAAATGTCATACATAAAAACAACAGCCGGCCATCATTATAAAATATTGTCTAAATCTTTATTTTGGGAAGAACATATAATACTTCCTTTTTAATAAAACAATTGTGTACCAAATATTTTTTTTTTTATTAATTTGTCTTAGTCTCAAATTATTTGTCACCTTATAATTTCAGTGACATATTAAATGCATTTTTCTCAAATTTGTCTTATATCACTGTCAAATTCGTGGACCATGATTAATTTAATTTATAGTCAATCCCCTTAATTAAGGGCATATTACGACCGCCTATGAGGTAGTGTCAAATTACGAAAAGATCCATCGTGTTCGGGTAAATACAAAAAAAAACCACTCATTCAATAGGTAAATTTGACACCATATTTAAGACGATACATAGTTAAGGCGGTGGTTGTAATTACCCAAACATGAGGGGATTTTTTCGTAATTTAACCTTACAGCAGGGGGTTTCCGTAATTTTCCCATAATATGTAACACAAATGGTACAAAATAAACCCCAATTTAAGACAATCCAAAAATAACTACTAGGAAAAAAAATAAAATTTCTGAAACATAAAAATACAAAACATCCACTAAACCAATACAACAAGGTCTAATAAATCCCCTCATCAAGAAATAAATTAAACAAACAAAATTAAAAAAAAATAAAAATAAAAATACAAGTACCGAAAAAACGACCGAAAACCCGAATTTTAAACGCAACTACATATTCTTACATCCCCGTGGAAGTTCGAGACCACACTTTGTGGGCAACGCCAAAGCATTAGCAGGATCGACTCCAAATTTTTCAAACTCGGATTTGTACTTACAGAAGCAATGCAAATCGGCTTTGCACATCACGGAGCAGCACACTCCGGTGGGCCACGCGGGGTTCTTTCCGGTGATCGCCGGAATGCACTCCGCCAGCTCCGAGAATCTGACGTTGCAGATGGTGGTGGCCGCCACCGCATCTCCGCTAACCGCCGCTGCTAAGATGGCCGATGCTAAGGCGAAGATGATTAGGACACGTGTACTTCTTGTATTTGCCATTTTCTTGTTTTCTTGATTGCAAATATGCAGTGTTATTTGGTTTATTTATAGTGGAGGAGTGTTAGCTGATTTTAATTAAATTTGTGAAGCACAGGGTGGCAGTTTGGTAAATATATTTGGATTTTTGTATATGTAGTTTATAGGTTAAATCGAATTTTTAATATATAATAATAAAATTAATTACTTTTTATTCGAACCCGTGAAGTTGTGAGAATATTTCCAGGTGGGCACACATGCATCCCATTTATTCATAGTGACAAAATAAATAAATAAAATAAAATTTAAAAAAAAAAAAAAAAAGAATCTTTTATAAAAGCATATACATAATATATATATTGCAGCTAAAATGATATATAATTTACTACACAAACCATAATAAACATTAGACTACAATCTTCTTGTCTGAAAAACCTGTTACTCTACAGTGAGCAAATTACAATTCCACAAACAAATAATGAACACCTCTTGGAAATATATATAATATAGTTTAGCCACAATATATATATATATATATATATAGATACATATATATATATACTTTGCAGTTAGCCAAGAGAATAGCAGTCTATTAATAATTTTACCTACCTAAATAATTCGGGTTTTCGTTTAACAGCACCATAGTCGCAATCCTAAGCATATATGAAAGAACAAAGGCGATTAAAATCTTTTTTCCCACGGAGCGTTTGATGATGATGATGATGATGTCAGAATACGGTAAGTTAGCATTAACATCATTTAATCTGCAAAATGCAAGAAAGTTCATCAGATGCAAATCGAGTCTGGTGAAATACTATTTTTTCTGCAAAATCTGTTTTTGTCCGACTTAACGGTAAAATGAAAATAAGAAAGACAAAAATGGGTAAATTTGTCAAATAAGGGAATACGAAGAAAAGTACAAAGGAGATAAGAGAACAATTAATGGGTGAAATGGGATAACAAATTTCAATAAATATCAAATATCCCGGCAGATAATTGTTCCAGTATTACGATCTCTGTCATTATTAACTCAGTATTTATTCTCAAATCAACGAACAATTAAACTTGGCAGGTGTTATTAATAAGCTTTGACTTACCAGTCAGTGTGTATCTGTCACGGTTTCTTGAATAAATGGCGTTGTGCCAACATCTCTGGTATCCCTAATGCTGGAACACTTTCACACCCGAGAAGCTCTTGCAATTTTGTATCACATAGGATGGTTGTCGAATTCAAAGGATCCTAAAACAGCAGAACATAGAGACAATTTGAAGCATAAATCTGAAAACTAATACACCCGCAAAAAAAAAAAAAAAAAAATACTGAATGTATATTAGCTTTGACTCATAGTGACAGAATAATCTTCGGGGTCAAAGAAGAAAATAGTTAGTGCCATAGAGTTTTATTACAATGCATTAGGACGTTTGGTCAGCACTCAGAACATAATAAATTATACGATTTGAAGAAATGAGGCGACTAGAAAAATGAAGCTTGTAAACACCAAAAAATAAGTCGACAAAGAAAACAAACTCAACGATGCGTAAAAGTGTTGGATGGTAAAAGTGCTGAACAAAATGAAATTTCTTCGTAAATTATGTAACACCTGCAGTTTTTTTTTTTTTTATCAGAATATAACTCAGAACAAACAAACGAGAGATCAAGTTCTCAGTGGTCGTATTCGCACTGTATTGACCTTTCGGTCATGCTGCCAACCATCTATCGTAAGCTCCCATATAATTTTAAGAAAATGAATTGAAAAAAAAGGTTTAAACTTTACGTACCCTCTTTCGACCGGAACACAAAAAACAAAATTATTAACAGTTACGTACCTCAAGTTGATGAACCTTTATGTACTCCCACATCTGCCTCAACACTTCTGCTTGTGACATCTCTCTCTCATCAGCTTCCAAGAAACTCGCAAGTTCTTCAGATATCACCACAATTGGAACGGGTTCTTCACTTTTACTCCCCGATTCTGCGTCAGCCTTCAGTTTCTTAGTACTTTTAGGTCTTTCTTCTGCAAGAAAAAAAACAAAACATAATTCATATAATATATTCGCCAAATTCATGAAGTGAAGTAGTACCAGACGGAGAATGAAAAATCATTATATGACACTCGGATACGTACTTGTGGGCTCGAGCGCAATTATATGCTTAGCTAGTAATTTATTCATCTTGAACATGTCGGTACAATCAGTCTCGAATACCAAACGGAGCTCGTCGTTGCAAATTATCTTCCTTTTGTTGTTTGGGTCTTGAAGATTGTTTTTCCTTATGTAAATCCACAACTGTTTCACTATCTGCAAAAACAAAAGTGCTTATTTTACGAGGAATAGGATTCTAAAATAAATACAAATCGAAGCAAAGAGAAAATAGTTTCACAAACCTCAGTTCTCGGTAAAGTTGGGTGACCCACAATGGCTTGAAGCTCGGGAGAAACGCCACAGAGTTTGTTTAGACCACCGGGTCCACCTCTTCTTTTTTTCCTTGGCGGAGCACTGCAAAAAACGTGCATAAAGAGAATATAAAGCCGAAAGGCAGTATCTAAAGAACGTTTAGTTAAAGATTTTTGAGAATCTACTATCCTTGTTAGAGCTGGCTATTGTATGGTTTCTACATCAACAATCGACAGGGTGCCTTAACTGATGGATACAAATGAGAAATCGAAAGGTCCATTTGTTTACCCTCAGCCCATCATTTTCCGACTTATTCTGCTCGGGGAAAAGGCAGTATGAGCAACATGCCCAATAACTAAGATTTTCATAACGAAAGTTCCTTTTGTTGTTTAACGACGTAGATATTTCCATTTCACGTCAAATGGGTCAACAACGCCCAATCAGGGTTAATTATGCCACATCATTACATATCTTAGCATACGTAAATTGTAAAAGGAAATTTCATGAATGGAATGTACTGCAAAGTTTTAGCGAGAAAGATGAGTGGAAAATAAACGAATAGCACTATCATGAAATTTGCTATGTGTTTATACGGTACTTCAGTCTCTTATCACATGGGAAAAGGGACATTCTTTTCATTGCAAAAGAAAGTGTTTTTCTACGAGCATCGCACATGGCATTAACACCTAGAGCCCTAAAGTTGCTCGCTCGGTTTTAGGTGCGGCATATCTTTGCAGGTAGTTAAATCCAATCAAAATGGAGGCATAATCGAAGATTGAGTTATCGAGAAATATATTACACTGATCCTGCTAATGTTTAATAGTTAGACAAATGCAAAATTTAAACCCTAATTGTTCAGCATAAAGACACGGAATTCACAACCCCCTTCACAAGATAACTCGTTTTAAGGAAAATAAAAACCCACCTCTCTTTGGCGGAGGCGCCGGCACCGGCAACACTGGGTGCGGGTGCAGTGACCACCACCGGTGGAACCGGAGGGGGATGAGACAACTGCGGCTGAGGTGGCTGGGTCGGGCGGAAGCCGTAACTCTCTGCGGGAAGATGTCCGGTGAAATTTGGGGGCAAATGCGGGGAATTGGAGGGGAGGAAATTGGGGTTTTGGTGGAGGGCAAAATGGTCCTTCTGCTGGTGGTGGTGGTGTTGGGGAATGAAATTCTGGGGCTGGGAACGAAGGAGGAGGAAACGGTGGATCTGGCTGTGGATGAAGTCGATTTTGTTGCTCAAATTGACACCCAATTTCGATTCGAGCTGCTGAACGACGCCGTGTACGGAGGTGAACGCGTTGCCTCCGTCGCGGAGGACGGACTCCAGCGCCTCCGCAAGCTGCTGCTCCGTCACCGCCATTCCCGGCGGCGGAGGCGGCGGCGGCGCTGCTGGACCTCTATCACTCATTTAAATTTTCCAATTCGCCACTCCCACGCAGTTGCCGTTGTTTTTTTTACAGCAGCAAAAAATATTAACTAACCCCCCCTCTCTCTCTCTCTCTCTCTCTCTCTCTCTCTCGCTCTCCCTTTCTCTCTCTACGCTTTTTCTCACTTTCTCTCTGATGTTTCTCTCTCTCTCTCTCTCTTCTTCTACCTTTCTCTCTCTATCTCTATCCCTATCTCTATCTTATATAAACGTAAATGACGAAATTAGCCCTGCCCAAGGGATTGGGTGACAGGCGTGGGCACGCAGTGTCTTGTGAAAGCCAATGACACAATGACACGTGTTGCAGTTAACCCGCGTGTGGGTGACAGTCAAATTCAACTTAGATTATTATTGGGCTTATAGGCTTCTTTATGTTTGGGCTTGGATTTGATATTTACCGAAGGGATTTGCTTTTTACCGTTTGAAAAAGGCTATTTACCGTTCAAAAAAACTCTCTCTCTCTCTCTCTAAAAAAAATTGCTCTCAAGACAATTTCTTCACAAATCATTCTTATTGGTGTGATATACGAACATAAATGAATTTATCGAATGAAGATCGGGATAGCGAACACAGCGAGGTAAAAATTCCGTCTTTTCGATCGAAAAAACTGGGCTAAACATTCAAAAGCCCAACTTGGGCGCCCGACAGTGCAGTGCACGCCCATGTTGGGCGTGCAGTTGGCTGTTACACGCCCATTATGGGCGTTTGTAGGCCAACTGCACGCCCAACATGGGCGTGCACTGCACTGCCGGGCGCCCGACTTGGGCTTTTGAATTTTAAACCTTTTTTTTTTTTTTTTTTTTTTTTAAATCAATTATTTTATGTTTTTTTCAGGACGATACGACTACATTTGAAGTTGATCATACCGATTATTTTACCACTACTCAGTTGTTTGACTCGAAGGATGAGGTAGTGGTTTGGGTGAGGTTCGTTGCAAGAGGTCTTTTTGTGAAAATAGTAAAAAGCAGCAGTCCTAAAAAAAAGATTTTTTTGACTTGTGACCTATTCGGGGAAAAACGAGAATGTCCATCAACTAATCCAGACGCGCGTCCGAGAAGGACCGGTAGCAAAAAAATAGGTTGTGGTTTTCATATTGTCGGAGAACTACGATGGGATGATAGATGGGGGGTCAGAGTAATATACGGGAAGCATAATCATGTTCCGATATACAAGTCCGGGCATGGGATGAGTGCATTGTCTCAGGAGGAGGCGAAGATCATTAGTGATCTGTCACAAAGTCATGTGCCGCCCAAGAAGATTTTGGCTAACTTGAGACAAAATGGTTTGGGTCTCGATGCTTATTCGAAACAAATATACAATGAGAAGGCGAAATTGAAAAGACTATCTAGGGGTGACCGCACAGTGATGCAACATTTGATTGGGTTGCTTGAGGAGCATAACTATTACAAGTGGTTCCGTACTGATGAAACAACACATGCAATTACTGATTTGATGTGGACTCACCCTCAATCTGTCGAATTGTTAAGTAAGTTTCCGTACGTATTACTACTTGACAGTACTTGACAGGATTAGAACCATCGAAAGTACCACCCATCGGGACAGGAGGCGGAGTCGGAGTCCGAACATCCTCGTAATCGTCATCGGATGGAAAATCCGGCACCGGAAACTGATACTTCTGCTGAAAGCGTAGTTGTGGATCGTACTCGTACTCCTGCGGCTGCATATATGCATCCATGGGTGCATCCATCTCCTGATCGGCCTCTGTCTCTGTCTCCTCCTGAATCATCGTACGTGGGGGTACAAAAGCACCAGTGCGTTCCCCACGACGTTTAGAACCGGTAACATTTCTATTATGTGTCCTTCCCTCCCGTTCCGCAGTATTCTCCTCCACCGGATCTGCAGGAGGACGAATCAGGAGTCCTTTCCCTTTTCCCAGTCCGAATTTTTTCGCCCAATTAGACATCCTGTAAACATAAAATTATTATAATTTTCTAACTTATTTTAATTCAGAAAAAAAATATTTCTTTTAAATCAGAAAAAAAAAAATATATATATATATTAAATCGAATGCCCGGTTTGGGCGTTTCCCGGCCGAACCGACGCCTGGACCGGGCGCCGGTTCGCCCGGGAAACGCCCAAACCGGGCGTGCAAACACTCATTTCACGCCCAAACCGGGCGCTGGCAGCATGAACGGACGCCCGCTTTGGGCGTCGGTTCATGCAGCCAGCGCCCGGTTTGGGCGTTTGGCTCTAACTTCCGAAAAATTCAAAAGCCCTACAAATCGATTTGTAGGGCTTTTAAACATGAAATTGGTTGCAAAATCGAGTTACCCATTGCATATAACACATGTAGGTGTTGAAATTACCTGAAAAAATCGAAGCCCAAGCTCGATTTTGGTTGATTTCGAAATTTTTCGAAAAAAAAAAAATTTTCTGAAATTTTTGGAATGGGGGGTAATTGGAGAGAATTTCGAATTTTAGGGGTTTTAGAGAGATAAACTGTTTTTTACTTTGAACGGTAAATAGCAGTTATTAACCCGTAAAGAGCATTTTCTTTGCCGAAACATATGTGGCCTTTTTTGTCAACATATATAAAGACTATAGGTAACTTGAAATTTGGGAGAGTTTAAGAAATGTTTTATTTAATTATTTTCTCTTCCAATTTTTAATTCAAAATTTTGCATTGCACATTTATATTGAAAGGTTATCATAATTTTTTTGAATGTGTATTTCAAGTGCACCAATTGGAGTAATTGATGGAGTAGAAGAGTGTACGATGTCGTTTAACTCGATAAAGAAATTTATTCAATGTATTTCAAGTGATTGTAGATTACATTATCTATATCGAAAATATATATATTCGAAAATATGATTAATTCATACGCGTAATAAATATATATTAATAAATGACGGATGTAAGTAGGGTTGTGCATGGATCGGTTTTAACCACCAACCAACCCATTTTCGACCCACAATTTGTGATGGTTAATCAACCATCAACCGACCCATTTAAGTTGGGTCGATAATGTCAACCAACCCATGTATAGTTGGGTCGATAATGGTTTCTAATATGCTAAAAAGTTGGTTAGTTGGTTAATATCGGCCAACCAACTTTATTCATTAATTTATTATTTATTAAATTTAATTAAAATATTTAATATTTTTAATTTCAAATTTCTATTTTATATCACATTTATTAAATTGTTTAATATTGACCAAAATTTTAAAAACAATAAATCTAACTAAATTATCTAATTTGAACTATTTTAATTTTAAGACATATAGTCTAAATATTTGGACGATTATTACTTGTTGAACTATTTATGTTTAATTGTAATATATATGCCCGTAATGTTTTTAATCTTTTATTTCAATATAATTGAACTAGTCGCATTTAATTTATAAAAGATATAGCGTTGTAACAAGTAATAAAATATTAAAAAAAAATAAAAAATATTTAGATGGATGACCCATCAACCAAACCACCAACCAACCCATTAAATTGGTTTTCAACCATCACCCAACCCATGTAAGTTGGGTCGATAACGGTTTCCAATATTTACTAAAGTTGGTTGGATGGGTTGGGTTGGTTTTATGACTGGTTTTTAACCAAACCAACCAACGCACAGCCCTAGACGTAAGTGTGGATTATCGATTCCCAACTCCTAAATATGTAATTTGACGTAAAGTATGGGATTACTTACAAGATTAAATATAATAATACCCTACGTCGCAAGGAACAATCGCTCAAATCAATTGGTGCGATTTTCTAGAAGAATGTTTTTCGTTGGTTGATGAAATTGTGTTCCATTCCGTTAATTATTTTTTTAAACAAAAAAAATATATATAAAAAGTTCAAGTTATAACTCGAATTGGATTTGTGTTTGATATATCATTCGATTGCTACTTTAAACAAAAACTCAAACTTCAGTTCGACTCGACTCAATTCATTCACTCCAATAACGGACTTACTAATTTCCAACGGCGAAACAAAAAACTCTCGAGAAAAGAGTAAAAGGCCGCAATAATTGGCCTACATGTGGCTCTAATTACCAAACTCTTTAATCAAATTCATTTATTTTTAGCTCTAAATTTCTAACATATTTATCGGATCACCACAAATTAGCACATCATTTTATCACCACCTAAAAACCAACAAATAAATAAATAAATAAAAAGTATTACTTGCTCTCTATTTCATTTCCTCTCTCTCTTTTAGTACACTAAAAAAATATTGCATGAACAAAAAAAATTCCAAATCTTATGCTTACAATCAGTGTCTCAATTTTCCCAGCTTTTGTTTTCAGGTATTCAATTCTTCTTCCCTTTACTTTAAATATTATTTTTCCGTTTTATGAAGTAAGATCAGATCAGTAGCGGAGCCAGAATTTTATTTACACGAGGCACATAATGCATTAGAAAAAATATTGAATTTTGTATACAAAATACTAGTGATTTCAGAAATCGTGAGGGCCGGCCCGGACCCTTATTGGCCCTATGCTGGCTTTCCCACTCGATCCAATATAGTGAACATTGTATTTCTTGCATTTATACTATGCTATATCGAGTGAAATATACTGGGTAGATCTTCACTATTCATATACACACAAAAACGCACACTCACTGATATTAGTATGTGTAGATCGACGGTAAAATCACCTGATGTAACCTTCGCCGGATGTAGTATAGAAATAACTGCATTTCTTGTGTTATTATTTATTTATTAAATGTAATAAATTGGACAGGATTCTGGGGGATATTGAGGAGGTAAGAGAAAAATGGAGTCGAACGGAAAAATGAAGGAGAAAATGGAAGATTCGGACAACGAGACGAACCGAAATAGTAACGCGCACGATCCGGACATAGCTTCGGATTCGGAAGGGAAGATAAGCCGACAGCCGAGCCAGTCATCTTGCTATGCTACTGAAGATGATGAAGATTTGGCTAACATTCAGTTGGGTCCTAAGATGACTATTAAGGAGCATCTTGAGAAAGATAAGGTCCTATTTATTTTAATTTAATTAATTAATTAATTAATTGATCATTAATTACATTTTAATTATTCCTCGGATTATATAAAAATTATTACAATTCCAGGATGATGAGAGCTTGAGGAGGTGGAAAGAGCAGCTTCTTGGAAGTGTGGATGCTAGTGCTGTTGAGGGTAATTTTTATTTTTTATTTATTTAATTTTATAATTTAGGAATTTCGTAGGAGATCGAATTTACATGGTACTCGGTTGTTGATATTCGAAAAATGTACGGCTTTATTTAGTTGTTAAGATAAAATTAACGAAGATATGATTATACAATCCCCTATGATAATTGTGTAAAGGCCTCGTTTGGTTAGTGAGATCAGCCATAGTTTAATTGAAATAAACGAACTTTGTTTATTGTTTATTTTATTTTTATAATTTGAAATATTCGAAAACATAGGGCTTTATTTAGTTAATATAAAAATAAAATTAACAAACATATGATTACACAATCTTATGAAAGCAAAATTCAATTGTTTAAGCCCTCGTTTGGTTAGTAAGATCAGCCATGATTAATTAAATAATCAGACTTTGTTCGATATTTAGTAAATCCAATAGCTTTTCGTGTCGACTCAGAAATATTACTGTATATGCATGCATGACCTATCTTGTCTTTTATGTAGATTATTTATCGGACCTCCCTATAGTTCGATAATACGATTGAATTTTCATCAGATTAATTAAACTCGAGCGTTTTTTTATTTATTTTTTAATTATTTTTATTTTTTTTATTTTTAAATATAGAGAATCAAGAACCAGATGTAAAGATAATAAGTCTTACAATACTGTCCCCAGAGAGACCAGATTTGATGCTTCCAATACCAGAATCTGGTAACCCTAAAGGATTATGGTTCACTCTCAAAGAAGGCAGCCGTTACCGTCTCAGATTTTCCGTTAAGATCAGCAATGACATTGTTTGTGGCCTCAAGTACATTAACACCGTTTGGAAGACTGGCATCAAAGGTTTTTTTTTTTTTTTTTTTTTTTTAATATATATAATTACATTTAGTATAATAATAATAATAATTAATATTGATATTAATAAATAATAATAAAATCTTTTAGATTCCGATAAATATACTCCACCGATAATTTCAATTTTTACCCTCGTAAAACAAAAAGTAACACATGTAACGAGCCGAATTTTCGAAACATTCTAATTTTTTTTTTCTAGGGTAATATAGATATTTTACAATTTTCATTAGAAAATGTTGAATTTTCATTTAGTGTAGTAATTTATATTATTCTTTTTTATATTTTTAATTTAGGGGCAATTTAGACATTTTACATACTGTTAAAAAAACAAGCTATTTCGCAATTTAGCTGTCTTGACGAATTTTCATAATTTACCGTATTATTTCCTATATTATAAACTATAATAAAACGGCATGGATCCTGAATTTTGCTTCCGCGGTGATCGATTTATTATTTTATTTTTTAATAATAATAATAAAAAAAAATAATATTGATATTTGAAATGTATTATTACAAAACAGTTGACAGCTCAAAACAAATGCTGGGAACATTTAGCCCACAAGCTGAACCATACACACATGTAATGGAAGAAGAGACTACCCCTTCTGGAATTTTTGCTAGAGGATCTTATTCTGCAAGAACTAAGGTTTTTTATTTCATATTTTTTAATTAATTAATCATTTTTATTTTAGAGAAATTGGAAATTAAATATTAATAACCGATTGTGATGTTTTTTTCGTTACGTTTTTAGTTCGTTGATGACGACAACAAGTGCTACCTGGAGATTAACTACACTTTCGATATCCAGAAAGATTGGCCCTCCACATAGCCTCAAAATTTTTTCTGCAAATGATGCGGATTTAATTTGGTATTTTTTTTTCTATAAAATAATTATATTATCCTGCAATTTTCTTTTATTATTATCAATTTTTATGATATGGTGATTTTATTTATTTATTTTTTTGTAGTTTTGAGTATTTTTTCAGAAGTATAGTTTGAGCTAGAAGTTGAAGTTTGGGGGAGAAAAATAGTTTCGAAGTTAGAAGATGTGGAATTGTTTATAAGAGTTTCGATTTGGTTTTATTTCAAATTTTATTGTATTCGGTGTAAAAAATATTGTACTAAGTCGTACTATATATATCTGCAAGTAACGAATAAAAAAGTGCGAGAAACTTGCAGATTCTTTTTTTTTTTTTCTGTTTTTAATTTGAATATTTTTTGTTTTTCTGTTACTTTGATATTTGATAATGTAATTCTTGATTTACTCCTCACGAACATATAATCATGTGATTGAAACTTATGTGTGAAATTGATACATATATTCCAATTATGATTGCATCTATTAGAGATGAAAATTGGAATAAAATTTAAAATGATGAAATTCAGTTGCTAAAATGAGTTTTTTAGTCCCGTAAGTTTATTAATTGCGAGTTTTAGTCTATCACATCTCACAATTAGAATTTCAATCGTGTAAGTTATAAAAGTTGAGAATTTTGGTCATATGACCTGCTATAACAGGTAATGCAATAGTTGATTGAATGTGACAATGAGTTGAAATTTAATTTATAAAAACTAGCATTTTTCCCCGTGCGATGCACGGGATATTATTTCAAAAAAAAAAATTAATTTAATACGTAATAAGATAATATAGTATACTATAACATAGTAAAATTTAATAATGTAGTATTATTCATATTTTATACAACATAAGTTTTTTTTTTAAATCTTACATATTAAGATTTATAATCCAAATAAATAGATTAACATTTAACAAATCGAATTTCTATCTTTATCTCATACGATTTGAGATATATTGATGAAAAATAGGAGATTAATAATTGTTGAAAATTATAATTAGAAAATAATTAGTAGAGGAAAAATATTAAAAATAAATAATTACAGAAGTGCCATTAGGGTTTGTTAGGGTTGTCCAACGTTTCTTTCTTTTATATATAAGATAAATAGATTAAAAATAAACTAGATGATGTGGTTGATGAGTTGGACGATTTTGAAGGGAAATAAAATATACCATCAAATTATTTTTTATTTGATGAAGGAAATAAACATTTTTTGGTAGCTAATTTGTTTATTAATATTTTATAGTTTTCGATTTATAAAAATAGTAATGAACTATAAGTTATTATTCGTTATGGATATTTGTTATTCATGGTTGATAATGTTATTCATGGTTGATAACGTTATTTATGTTTGGATGCTCTAGAATGATTTTTGGTACATTTAATTTAATAAAACTATGACTATATTTTTTTTTTTTTGTTAATTCATAAATGCCAACTCATTCAACCAACCATTGCATTACCTGTTATAGCAGGTTATAGGATCAAAACTCTCAAAAATTGTAACTTGGAGGACTAAAACTATAATTTTGAAATGTGGTGGATTAAAACTCCCAACAAGTAAAAATTACACGACTAAAAGACTCATTTTTGCCAATTCAGTTATATAAAATTTCGAATTTTGTTCCGACTTAGTTTTTGAAACTAGTTCAAAAAATTAAAGTTATAATATCAACTTTATTACATATTATATTATACGTCACAAAAATGGTAAAATACAGTGTTTATCACTCAAGTTTGTACTAATTTCACATTTGGTCTCTCATGTTAAAAAAAACACATTTGATCCCTCATGTTTCAAAAATTCAACTTTTTTAGTCCTTCATGTCAATTTTCCATCAAAACTAACGGAATCAAGCGTGTGTCTAATGGTAAATAGTCGGAAATGTCGAAAAATGATAAATTATTGAAAGATAAAGGATCAAATGTGTATTTTATGAACACAATGGACCAAATGTGATATCAATGCAAACACGAGGGATAAAGGCGGTAATTATCCCTCACATGAATATAGTTCTTTCTTTTTTTTTTTTTTGAGAAGAATCGATCAATATTATTGGGCGATATCCGCCAAGTCCGAAGGAAGGGTTGCTCCCTCGCTACAAGACAAGAATGACCATAGATCGACACTAACATATGTGCCAATTTATTACCAGATCGTCTAATAAAATCAAACGTACAAGATACAAAGATTCTAGATAAAGACAGACTTTGTTCAATGAATGCTCCAAACGGAAGAACCGAATGATTCTTGTCCTGAAGCGCTGTTATCACCTGTAAATTGTCCCCTTCCACAATAATGTTCGGCCACTCATTTTCTTGTACTGTGATTAATCCCCTGAGAATAGCATGGGCTTCTCCATCTACCACCGTTGGCCGACCGGCGAACTTGTGAACCATCCAAAACACACACTCACCTCTAGAATTGCGAGCGACAAGTGAAGTAGCATAATACGCCTCACCTCGCGGAAAGCTTGCATTCACATTAATTTTGATCACTCCGTCGTTCGGTGACTTCCACTTCGTAGGGAGTCGTTGAGGTTGTGTAAGAGACGAACGCAGTTGATGTTCTGAATGCTCCTTGAGGTAGTCTTTATACCAACTCAAGATTGCGACCGCTTGTAGACTGTTCTTCCCGTGCATTTCTTTGTTCCGTTGGTCCCAACACTTCCACATAACCGTAGTGGCCAAGTTTAGCGAATCCTTGTCCAGGCTGGTTACTAGAAGCTCAAATAATTGCAAATGAGATTGAATTGAATGCAGTTTTAGTTGATCAAACGGCGGACAGATCCAAATATCGCCCACATCTCGACAAGATAGGAGAACATGTAATGCTGATTCAACCCCAATTCCACATCTCATACACTGTGGAGAGAAAGATATTTTACACTAAATCTTTGTCGTCGGAATATAGTTCTTTCATTTCCATTAAATCGACTCTAAAATTTTCGATTTGGAAACATATTTTCTCAACCCAAATTCAATTCGGGTTCTCAATTTTTTTCAAAAAAGAAAAACATAAATAAATAAAATTAATTTTTCACTTGAAAAAATAAATAAATAATATTGGATCTGATTCGTTAGATTTGTATTTCAGCAGTCAACTTTGACTAAAGATATTTTAGAGAGAGAAGAAGAGCCCCACTTACAGTTGGACTAAAGCTAATAAAATAATTAAAAAAATGGCAGCTCAAAAAAATAAATACTAAAAATTGGCCACTTAATGAAGATCATGTAATTAAATTCAAATTAATTTTTCCGAGAGAGATCAAAAAAAATCAATGGAGATTGAAATCCAAAACTTCATCACGATCTGGTTAACAGCCACCGCATCTCTAATCTTCTGCCACCAGATCGCCGCCCGAATCCCCGGCGGCGCCGCCAGGCTCCTCTCCGTGCTCCCCGTGATCTACATCTTCACCGCCCTCCCCCTCCGCCTCAACTCCGTCCACCTCGGCGGCCCCACCGTGTTCTACCTCGTCTGGCTCGGCAATTTCAAGCTCCTCCTCTTCTCCTTCAATCAAGGCCCACTCGTCTCGAATCCGCCATTGTCGCTCCTCCATTTCGTCTCCATCGGCCTCTTCCCGATCAAACCCAAGCAAACCCTAACCCTAACCCCCAATTCAGAAAGGCGGATTCTTCTTCTTCTGGTGAAATGCGTGCTTTTAGCAGGGGTTGTTTATTCGTATAATTACAGGGAAATTATACATCCGTATTTGATTTTAGTTCTGTACTGCTGCCACGTGTACCTCGGCGTGGAGCTGATGCTGGCCGTGACCGCCGCGCCGGTGCGAGCCGTCCTCGGCTTGGAGATCGAGCCGCAGTTCGACGAGCCGTATTTGGCGACCTCGCTACAGGATTTCTGGGGGCGGAGGTGGAACCTCATGGTCAGCGCTATCCTGCGCCACACCGTGTACCACCCCGTGCGCCGCGTCGTCGGAGGGAGGTGGTCCCAGGCGGCGGCGATCGCCGCCACGTTTTTGGTCTCCGGATTGATGCACGAGGTGGTTTACTACTACCTGACGCGTGCGGTCCCCACGTGGGAGGTGACGTGGTTCTTCGTCCTGCACGGGGTTTGCGTCGCCGTGGAGGTGGGGATGAAGAAGGCCGCGCTCCGCCGTGGATGGCGGCTGCATAGGGCGGTTTCAGGGCCGCTGACGGTGGGGTTTGCGGCGGTTACCAGTGGGTGGCTGTTTTTCCCGCAGGTGATTAGGAGTGGGCTGGATTTAAAGGCGATTGACGAGTACTCGTTTTTGGTGCGTTGGATTGGTGACCGGTTACCGGCAATTCCCTAAAAGTGCTTTTCCGGCAAAAAAGCGCTTTTCAACAATTTCTTTTTGAAAATTATATTTTTCACCCCTCAAGTTTGCACCTATCTCACATTTGGTTCTCTATGTTCACAAAAAAACACATTTGGTCCCTCATGTTTCAATAATATAACGCTTTTGATCATTTCCGTCAATTTACCGTTTGTTTGTCAGTTTCCGTTAATTTACCTTTAGTTCGTCAGTTAAGTCATTTATGTGCACATTCTTGATTCCATTAGTTTTAACGAAAATTTGACGGAAATAACTAGAAGTGTTGAATTTTTAAAATATGAGGAATCAAATATGTTTTTTGTGAACTTGAGAGACCAAATGTGAAATCGGTGTTAATTTGAGCGACTAACACGTATTTTTCCCTTTTTTTTTTTCTCTTAATTGTGAATCTTTTTTATTGGGTAAATTATAATTACACCTTAAAATAGGGTCAAATTACGAAAAAACCCTCATGTTTGAGTAACTACAAGTCTACAATCATACATCAAGTATAAATCTTCTTACACATCCATCCTTGCGATGTCAAACTTAGTGAAAACTTCTAGATTATATGAAATATTCTTTATTTTGTACCCGCTTTATCCCATTCGACCTTCACATTTTGAAGTAAAATGATTATAAGATATGTCTCTTGGCTTGTAATTATTAGATTATGGTGAATCAGAAAACTGCATTTTTACAAAACGAGTATAAACGAAAGAACATTCCACGAAATCTGGAAGATTACGTTGAATTTGACACCATAAGAGTGGACGTGTAAGAAGATTCATAGTTAATGGGGTAGTTATAATTATCCAAAAATGATGGTTTTTTTTCGTAATTTGACTATACATCAGGGTGCTGGTTGTAATTTAACCTTTTTTTTTTTTTTTTTTCTTCTTTCAATTTAATAATTGATCCTGCTGAGAGACAAAACATTGAATCCAGACGAAACGACGTCGCATCAAGCAGCTTCTACGCCTATCTAGACCGTCGCCGGTGGCCGTAATTTTGGGGGTACTCTTCTATATCTCAACGTATCGATTCTCCTATCATGAATTTTCCAGTAATTCTCTTGGGTGCTGCAAAATATAATTGGATTTTAGAATTATGGATCTCGAATACTGATTTTTTATTTATTTATTTTTGGCGGCTCAAATTTCATCGTGGCAGGTAAAACGTCACCGTATTGTGGCCGGGGGGGGGGGGAGAAAATTGGGGATGGGGTTCTTGATAACAACCCTCATCTTCGTGGTGGTTGGGATTATTGCATCCCTTTGCGCCAGAATCTGCTTCAACAGAGGACCTTCTGCTAATTTGTATGTTTTATATTGTCGAAAAGTTTCGATTTTTATTTTTTATTTTTCTTCTAACTAAACCATCATTTCATTAACTTCATTAATTATATTCCTAATCTAACTATCTTTTGTCCATGAGAATCAACATATAAGAAGAGTTTCAAGCTGTTGTTTTTCTAGTGTGTGTGTGTGTGTTATCTGAAATGTGAAGGAAATCACATCCAAGATTTATATTTGCTTGATCAGTTGTTCGTAGTTATTGAAACTTGCATATATTTATCGGGTAAATTACGGCCACCCCTGAGGTAAGGTTAAATTACAAAAAAACCCCTCATGTTTGGGTAATTACAACTATCCCCTCAACTATTAATTTTCTTACACATCCAGTCGTCTACCTTTACGGTGTCAAATTCAACATAATTTTCTAGATTCCGTGGAATGTTCTCTAGTTTGTACTCGTTTTGTGCAAAAATGCAGTTTCTGATGCACCATAATCTGATATATACAAGCCAAAAAACACATCTCATGATCATCTTGCTTCAAAGTGTGGAGGTCAAATGGGGTAAAATGAGTAGAAATTGGAGAATATTCCATATAATCTAGAAAATTCCACTAAATTTGACACCGGAATGGTGAACGTGTGTTTTTTCATAACTTGACCTTACCTCAGGAGTGGCCGTAATTTACCATATATTTATTTCATGGGATGTTAAATGTTTTATGAAAGAGTAGAGTAAACCCGTGGGTTATTTGTTGATTGTCGTAGTTTGTAAATGTGTATACACATATTATTCGATAGTTGAGTACTTGAGTTAGATACGAAGTATTACGAGAAATATGGTCAAAAAAGAAGTACAATTTGATATCAAGTCAAGTCATTTATTCTCATGTAGCTAATTCGTTTTTTGCGATGCAGGTTACACCTTACTTTGATTATTACTGCAACGGTATGCTGTTGGATGATGTAAGTCGTTTTTCCCCGTTGTTTTAAGTATCGAATATGCAAATACACTGCACAAAAACGATTGCCCTCGTAGTATTCGTTAAAGAATTGGTGATGTTTCACACTTGATATTACCACAGAAATAGTGTTGTGAAATTTGTTTAATAATCTCGTTTTTCACTCGATATAACCATGAAAATACTGTCCTGAAATTTTGTTAAGAATCTTGTCAATGATGTTTTTCACTCGACTCAAATTTGGTTAAGAATCATGTCATATGCATATTTTTTTTAAGGTTGCACTAAATTTTACTATACACTTATTTTTCCGAACCTTGCTCTAAATCTGATAGTGAGTATGTCTATCCTTCTATCGAGCTTTGGGTACTTAATTTGACGTTCGATTTTTTTTTTCCTTCTGGATAAAAGATTTGGTAGCTATCTTTCGTTAATTCCCCATGTTTTTTCTTCTTCTTATTCTTCGTGTGCAGGTGGGCAATAGTGTATTTAGCGCAGATGAATCCGCTAATTGTTCCGATTTTGAACGATGCGGAGTGATATGTTTTGGTTTACGAGAAAGCATGTGCGTTCGTTCCCACTTCGGAGGCTAAATTATTGTTTGTGAATCGAAAAATTGGAGAGTGATTTATATTACTTGCGTGTTTTATAATGTGCTCTATCACCTTTCCTGTAAAAAGTTTCTTGTTATGATATTTTATGTTTTATTTTTTTCCAAAAAGAAAAGAGTAAATTACAACCACCTCCCTGAGGTAAGGCTATTTACAAAAAAACCCTTCATTTTTTTGAGAAATTACATCCACCCGGCAGTTTGTAATTTTTTTACATCCACACCTTACAATTTTTGATAATATATGAAGTTTAACTAAATTTTATCTCGATAAATAATAATTAAGCAATGTATTTTTTTTCGATAAACTATGAAGTTTTGCTCTAGCTCTTTTAGAAAGAAAAAAAAAATAAGCTACTCGATTTCGATTCACTTAAAGTTCATCCGCAACATTATTTATATATGTTCAATAAGTAAATTACACTCTCTCGTATAATAACTCGCAAATTAAATAATAAAAATTAATTTATTCAACTCGATCGAGACAGCAGGAGATGGGTCCCACATACATATGTGACTTGTGAAAATCAAATAAAAAAACAGAATTTCAATATTTTATTTATTTATATTTAAAACCCTAAAAAACTTTTATTTTTCTCTCAGCCCCTCACAGTCCAATCGGAGCAAAAGACAAAAAGTACCAAATTCACTCATTTTCCTTTCTACACACCAACCAGCAAAGCTCTGCGTTAATGGCGACGCTCAGATTTTCCGGCGCGGCGTCCGAATTAACCTCTTCTACGGCCTCCATTGCCGTCGGATTTTCCCCATTGCTATCCAAAAATGCACGCCGCGGCGTCTCCTTCTCCAGGTGTCGCCGGAAGAGTTTTGGCAGTGACAAACGGCGGCGTAATGGTGGGGTTTATTGCTCGTTTATACCTATGGATACTGCCAGGATTAAGGTCATCGGAGTCGGCGGTGGTGGTAACAATGCCGTTAATCGCATGATTGGCAGCGGATTACAGGTTGCCTCCAATTCTTCCTTCAACCCTAGTGCTTTTTTTTTTTGTTTAAATTATGCGTTTGTGTTCTTCCTTACTTCTGTAATGCAATGAGGTAGAGTAAGTGTACTTGGAAATTGGAATTAGCTAGTCTTAGTGCCATTACAAAAATTTGCTTATTTAAAGAGAATTTGTGGTTGAAAAAGATGCTAAATTTGAATACTGTTAATGAATGCTGATAAATGTCAGCAATTTCTTCCCAAAATTTAAGAAATATGTTCTTTCTAAAATTATGCGAAGATGTTTCCTTTCTTTATGTGATTGCCATTTCTCGTTTTCGCTCACATCCATATCAACACGTTTATCGGTTTTGTGCTTTGAATATAATAAGCTTTAGAAAGTTACTTTAATTTTCTTCTTATGCGCATGTAAACTCCCCCTCGTTTTAATGTTCCAATGCAATTCGTTTTCCAGACACTTTATATAATTATTGTGTTGTCTTCTTCGTAATAAATCAAACAGCAATTACTTCTTTCTTAGACATATCGTTACACTATTGTTTAATGCATTTTCATCTCATCTTTCCTGATAATATAAATTCCTGTCTGTGTTACGTGATAGGGAGTGGACTTCTATGCCGTGAACACGGATGCTCAGGCTCTATTGCAATCTGTTGCTGAGAACCCTATTCAGATTGGAGAGCTTTTGACTCGTGGACTTGGTTAGCATCTTTCGACTTGCCACGTTTTTCTTTTTCGGTTCTGAAATTTGAAACTTCCCATCGCTATACATACTATAAACGAAAAGAACGGCATCAGCTTTGATTTGCATAATTTGATGTTTACTTATCCATCTAACTAGTCATCCTTGATTCTCTGGTTTAACTAACTGCTTCAGATTGCTAACTGTTTGTATAAATTTACCACTTGCTGGAATGCAGGTACAGGTGGCAATCCACTATTAGGGGAACAGGCTGCAGAGGAATCGAAGGAATCGATTGCCAATGCTCTCAAGGGATCGGATATGGTGTTTATAACAGCTGGAATGGGTGGTGGTACAGGTTCTGGTGCTGCTCCTATTGTCGCACAAATAGCAAAGGAAGCTGGCTACCTCACTGTTGGTGTTGTTACCTACCCTTTCAGCTTTGAAGGCCGTAAAAGATCTTTGCAGGTATCTGCTATTTCCTTTTTCTTACAGAGCTTCCCCTAAATTGGATAAAGAACTACATAGGTCTCGTTCTTTAAATTCTGTGGGTGGCGTAGCCACCGAGATTAATGCAGTCAATTATGTCTCTCCTAGAAGTTGGTTAGCTACCTCTCATTTTGTTCTAAAAAAATCACAATTATACTGATTCAAAGGATGAGAATTGCATAGGGAACACACCGTTAACCAAGCTAAGAATATCCCGAAAAGACATCGGACAAAATTCAGAAGTATCTAGATACTGATTCCATTGTCTTTTTGCTAAGCTTTAACGGGGAAATGCGTTGAACAGAATTTGCTATCAATAGGATACAAATCCGTCGAGTACGCTTATTATGTCTTTGTTGGTTAGGGGCTGAGGTTTGCTCGATTGCTTTCCTTTTTCTATGTTGTATTTGTTCTTGTAAATTAAACTTTGCGAAGTTCAATTTTTGATTTTTGATTTGTCGATATTGGCATCATGAGGAGAATGGGTGTTTTATATTAGCCAAACAGTGTTGATGCATTAATTCATTTAGCGAGAAATGTAATTAATGTTTATTGGACGGTTTCTTGAAAACTGTGGTCTTTCGGTCCCAAAATTTGTTTTAATCTGCATCTGATTCATTTTCAGGCTCTTGAAGCAATAGAAAAGCTCCAGAAAAACGTGGACACACTTATAGTGATTCCAAATGACCGTCTCCTAGATATTGCCGACGAACATACTCCACTACAAGATGCTTTCCTTCTAGCAGATGATGTGCTCCGTCAAGGTGTCCAAGGGATATCTGATATAATCACGGTAAGTGCCATGCAAAATACTGAATTTTACATATTCTCATATTTAAATAAAATCTAAAACCTTTCAAATCGACGCTCGTTTTTTTCTTTTCTTTTTTTGGCAGATACCTGGTTTGGTGAATGTGGATTTTGCGGATGTTAAGGCAGTAATGAAAGATTCAGGTACTGCTATGCTTGGAGTAGGAGTTTCCTCTAGCAAAAACCGAGCCGAAGAAGCGGCCGAACAAGCAACTCTGGCCCCACTCATCGGCTCGTCTATCCAATCCGCCACCGGAGTTGTGTATAATATTACCGGAGGAAAGGATATAACACTGCAAGAAGTAAATAGAGTCTCACAGGTAATTGATTGCAGTACCTTTTTCTCCGTCTTTTTCACCTTTTATTATTTTCAAATTAAGATTTTCTTTTTCTTTCCTCGATTTTGTATAGGTTGTGACGAGTTTAGCAGATCCGTCTGCGAATATTATATTTGGTGCGGTTGTGGACGAGAGGTACAATGGGGAGATTCATGTTACGATCATAGCAACTGGTTTTACACAGTCGTTTCAGAAGAATCTTCTGACTGATCCGAGGGGAGTAAAGCTAAACGATAAGTCCTCTGGGAAAATAGACGGAAATAAATCCCCCGCCACACTCGGTTCATCTTCCACACGTGCCACTACTCAAATGCCTACTAGGAGGCTCTTTTTCTAGGTTTTTTTCCTCTTTTTCTAGGTTTTTTTCTCGTCTGATTAGCTTTTTCTTTTTTCGTTTCTGGATTTTTTTTCTCTCCCAATTCCTCGATCCAATTTGTCGATGTAATTTCAGTTTAAGCCCTTCGGCTTTCATGATTGATGTACATGAAATCAGTTTCTTCTACTGTAGTAATACCCGAATTTCCAAGTTTCCTCAAAGCATTGCATTCATCTGTTAATATTTTCCTATACACAAGACCATGCTCGATAGTTGTTACTGTGCTATGAAACGAAGGAATACGTATATGGACTAAATCGGGTGCATATTGCACTCGTATTAGATCTTATCTAGCTAATTTACTTCATATGAAGCTAAATTAGATTGATAGTTCAGAATTGAACTTCATACACATTTAAAACCTCATCGCAAAAATATAAGTGGTACAACTCAACGACAAGATTTTGCTCATTCGTATACAGGAAAGAGTGCATCCGCAATTAACACACACCGTCAACACAAACATAAACAACATACAAAAGAATCAAAATGTGTTACGAACGCAACCACCAAAACCATCAAAGTTTAAACCAATGCAGTTCAAGCCACAATCTTCTTCTTTCTTCGTCTAACCATATCGGAGAGAGCATTCACAATTTCACAGTATGATTATGAGATTTGCTCAATTTTTTAACAAGAATTCTAATCACTATATATCCCGTAAAGTTTTTCCTATAAAAAGTAATCTGGAGGTGGCTTCCTCATCGGTGCTCCTCTCTGTTCCTGCATTTCATCATTCTAAGTATATATTTCACGTCTTTCACGACAGGCACATTGTGTGATTTCGTGTGTGTGTGTGTGTGTGTGTGTGAAAGAGAGTGGGTTAGAATTACGCAAAAGTACCTGCGGTGCTGCTTCAAATACACGAAACTGCTTTTCAAGATTCTCATTTAGCTCGAGAATCGCAGCTACATTCCCACATCTGCACCACAATTAAAAAATTCTTAACCAAAATTCAAGAAAGACGAGAGAAAGAAAAACCCATCACCGATAAGGCGATAATATATATTTTTTTTCTGTACCTGTAACAGTAATTTGGAGCGGACCAGACTGTAACTATCTGTTCGTTAAACATCCACTTGTAACCTTCCATTACCAGCTGATGGGCACGGCATATGTAGTCGATATTGTTCGAATGGTTAAATGTAGTGACGACACTGCCGCCAAATAAGAACCCTGCGCCACGTGGACTAAGACCCCACCCATCAACAATGTCTTCTGGATCCGACCATAGCAGATCACACATTGCACCATCGTGAGGAACTTCTTGCTTTCGATCGATTGTCCGAATCTGATATACCAAATGATTTCAATATTTATCAAAACAAAGACAAAGTAAACAGCAAAACTATTGATTCTTTACAGTTCTTAGACCTGGTCTAGCGTGGAAATTGCAGGAGATAAACCGCCATGAACGCAAAATATTTTGTTCTCGATGAGTGCGGACAGGCTGCAAGAGACGGTAAACACAAGATTTTACCCAAAAAAGCATATAAGTTTTCATCGAACTAAAAACTATGTGTATATATTATTTATTTTGTACAAGTCCATATCAAACTCAAGTATCTTCGAAGATCAACCTTAGGTAATCAAAAATTTCTGTGCAATATCTCCAAACGTTGATAGAACCATATTTCCGTAGGCACTCGTCATAGAAACCATAAACCTGGAAGAAGAAAAGGCTAGTAATTACTTGATGAGAAATTATACCTAAGAAAAAATACACAAATTTATATATACATACATATATATATATATATATATATATATATATATATATATATATATATATATATATAGATAGATAGATAGATAGATAGATAGATAGATATGAAGATTAAACCTGTGTTATCTGTCGGCTCTCATGGTTTCCCCTGATGAGAGTTATCCTGTCAGGATACCTTACCTGTCAATTCACCAACTGTTAGTTGAGTTAGCAGGTTACTTAACAGTCTTTCTGCGTTTGTACTTTTCATGATGTCTAGAAAATTGGGTATTATCTAAAATGAAGGACCATTTATATGCGAGTAATTTGGCAATCAAATTACCTTCAGGGCAAGTAAAAGCAGGAATGTCTCAACGGAGTAAAATCCCCGATCAACAAAATCTCCGAGGAATAAGTAATTTGTCTTCGGGCAATCACCTCCTACTTTAAAAAGCTCTTTCATGTCATAGAACTGCCCATGTATGTCACCACATATCTATATAACCATGGGAAAAGGGGTATTAGAACCGAGAACAGCATATCAAAGCCATTTATTTAAGATGAAATATCTTCATATCTGGATAGCCATAGCTACGAGTTATAATATAAACTCGTTCTGCATTTCTAATTGATTAGCGAAACAGGAAGAAAGGCCTAAATTGATATTTTTCTTTCTTCCATCTTTCAGTTTATTTGATTAATCAAATTAGATGAAATGCCTTGAGCTGAACAGGCAGCACCAAAGAATAAAATATGGTAAAACAGTTCATCAACTTAAACAATCAAGTAAAACGGGCAAATAAAGGTCTAAATTGGAACTTTTTTATTTATTCAATTCGATTAATCAACTCAGATATACCTCCCATTTAGATCAAAGTATACAACTGGAAATAAGAGGAAAAACACCAAGAGGCGTAAAAACTTATTGGGTGATGATTGATGATATTTCCTGCCTCATAAATTTCTTCACACGAAACACTGATGACAAAATTCACAAAGAAATCAGCCAAGTTCTTTCATCTGTTTCCTAGACAACTACGAATTAGCTTAGTAATGGCTGGAGTAGCATTTTATTAAGAGCCTTTGCTTTCTTCGCCAAAACGGACAACAAAAAAAGTTAACAACAATAGTAGATCCACACGAGGGGTAAAACATGTACACTGGTTACTAAAACGGCATCTACAATTACTGTAAATCTACGTTTCCCAAAATTAACGGGACTGCAAAATAGCATATATATTCTGTATACCAGCCCTTGCCTTTTATGAGGTTTCAACGGACACCACTTAATGGTCGAATAAATAGTCAAATGTATGATAGTATTAAAGCACTCGAATTCATTTTAAAACTTATTTGTCTCGAATGCTTGACGTCACTTCACTTGGCTTCTTGTTCTTTCCGCAAACCAATCGATCAAACTAACCATACCACCCCTACCCCCATATCACGCTACAGAAAACGAAAATAAACAGTTTTACCGATGCATTAGTAGTATTTTATCTCTTCCAACACTTCTGAAACAACAAATATTCAAATCTACATTGAAACCCCTTTTTGATTTTCTTCCAAAATTGCCAATAATTTCAGTTCTACCACTAAACATATTTCCAATGTCTCAGTAATTGACAAATAATCTCTCCATAACTTTCGGTGAGGGAATCGTTGAACAAGTACAGAAAAACCCCAAATATCTTCCCCATAGCTCTCATAAAACCTCCAATCAAAAACCAAACCTAGATTCCCTAAACAACCAATCACCCAAAAAAGAATCACAACAAACACAAAATCAAAACCAAAACTCAATTCAAACACACAACACAGTAAACCAACACAAATAAGAAGAAGAATAAGAAAAAATCAGAGCTAGTAAATAAAAGTTTACTCTTCGACGAGACTTACGGTGACTGGAGCATCGACGCGCTGAACATTACTCTCTTCGACGAGGATTTCCATGGCTTTGAGGCACAGATTCTTCACCTCGGATTCCTTGAGCGGTTCGCATCTCTTCAGCTGCTCTATCTGCCGGTCTAGGTCTGACATCACTCCAGATTCAAACCCCCTCCCACAAAAAAAACCCCTTTTTTTTTACCGCGCAAATCGAATTCCTTTTTTCGAATTCAGCAGAATATACTGCGATTCCTCATCAAAGCAATTGGATTGAGCTGCTTCTTCTTCGTGATGGAGTGTAATTGACTGACGCAGGCAGTGGTGAGGTTCACTGCTTCCTCTTTTGGACTCTCTCTCTCTACTCTCTCTCTACTCTCTCTCTCTCTCTAGCTGGCGCTGGGGTTTCGCAAATTCGTACTTAAAAGTTTGGGAATTTTTGATTTCCTCCCCTTATTTCTTGCCTTATTCGGTTTTTGGGTCTATATACAGCAAATGTTTCTGTTTGACCCTCCAAATTAATCAGGAATTATGATTTGATATTGGGTTAAATACAGTTTACACCCCTGAAGTATAGTTTATGTAACACTTACCTCTTAAAGTATCATTTGTAACAATTACCCCTCGACATCAATTATTTTATATTTTAAAATTTAAAACACAATGACCATAACAATCTAATAATTATTCGATCGTATCGAATTGAAAACCAATTAAAATTAAATTATTGGAAAAGAATTAATGAGTAATATATATTGTATAATATTGAATGAAAATATATTTTTAAGAAATTAATGAACTAAAATAAATTTAAATACTTAAGATTACTATTAGTTATGTATTGATTTCTTAAAATTTATCGAATATATTCTATTAATTGGGCCAACAACAATTAAATGTTATTTATTAAATATGTCCCATCACAATAAAAGAATAAAATTTAAATATTGCATTTTTCAACATTATTTTTCATTGTATGATTTAATTATTCTTTTAGTAATTTCTTTGAAGAAAAAAAGAAAATTTGAAGGTATTAGAATTTAAAATATAAACTAAATTATGCTTGAGAGGGGTAAGTGTTATAAATAATACTTTTAAGGGGTAAGAGTTACATAGGACATACTTTAGGGGTGTAAACTGAATTTAACCCTTTTATATAATATAAAAACCGGAGGTAGGGGTAATTTAGTAATCTCAGATTTGACAAAGTAAATGGAGGGTACATTCGTCATACAAAAAAAGAAAATCAGAGAAACAACGTGGACCTTGCGTTAGCTGGCTCCAAAGTAAAAGACGAAACGTCATCGTTTTACCCACTCATCAGAAATGAATAATTTGTTCTCTGGTTTGAATCCAATTGGCGGAAAAAAATTAAAATAATAAAAAAATAAATAAAAACTCGTTCCTATAATTTTAAATTACGAATTCTGACTATTTCAAATCAAACATATAAAAAAAAGAAATATTAGTTGAACAGACGTTGACGTTTTAAGCCCATCGGTACGAAATGCATACATGAATTATTGCTCTCTGTTTTTGAATGTGATCGCCGGAGACGACGACGACTACTAGTACAAATTCCGCCGTTTGCTAGCGGCGCCGGTTTTTCGACGCGGTTCCACAGTTCTTATAGCCGATACCGATTGAGAAAGGTATGATAATAATAATAATAATAATAATAATAATAATAATAATAATAATAATAATAATAAATTAGTAATCTCTTCGATTATCCTGAATTTAGAGAGGCTTTTGATTTAATAGTAGGGATGTGAACGAGCCGAGCTCGCCTGTTTTGGCAGGCTCGAGCTCGAGTTCGAGTTCATTTTGTCCAGCTCTCGTCGAGTTTTTTTTTTTTCTTCTTTTCCGGCTCAAGCTGGAGTCCAATCTCATTTTGAGTTTTTTTTTTTTTTTTTTTTTTTTTTTTTTTTTTAATTATTAGCTTTTTTTTTATTAAAGAATATTTAGATTAAAATAAAAAAAAAATCAAAATAAACAATAAACTGTAAGTATATATATTTTTTAATATTTTTATGTTATGTTTATATTATTTCTATAATTTTTTTATTATTATACATTATTTAAATAAAAAATAATATATAAAAATAAAAAAACTCGACTCGTCAGAAAGTTTGAGCTCGACAAGCTCGAAAATTTTGAGTTCGAGCTTTTCTCGAGCCGACTCATCGAGCTCACGAGCGGCTCAGCTCGTTTACAACCCCTAATTAATAATCCTTCAATTATCATGCAGTTTGATGATACTGTAGTTGTTAATGCAGTTAAATATCCGATCACTCTACTACAGCTCTGTTATGATTCAATTCGTAGTTTTTTTTTTTCTTTTTTTTTTGTTAATTCAGAAAATTAATCTGTTGATCTGCTGGCAAAGGTGAATCAGTAAAGGGGAACTCTTTTTTCTTTTTCTTTTTAAATAAAAAAAATAAAATCAGATAATGGCAGCTTCGGTGGATTCATGGACAAAGGAATGCGACGAAGCAGAACGACTTGCTAATGAAATCAGTAATATGATATCCGAAAGGAGTTCGATGCCAAATTCAAGCACAGAATCACAGCAGCATTTATCTGCCATAAGGGCTAAAATCGTCATTTTAGGAACCATGCTCGAAAGCCTACAACACTCTCTTCCGTCAGCGCTTAACGAATCTTCGTAAGTTTTTTAATTGCTTCTTATTATAAAATCTTGAAATTGCCGTTCGATGGAAAGATATTTTTTATATTTACGATGCCAAGATTTTTTTTTTTTTTTTTTTATTGAAGGACCGCGGAAGAAATGAAAATTCGCAAAGACATGGTTACTAAATTGAGGTTAAACGTAAACGAGATTAATTATGCATTAAACATGTCGAACTTTGCTAATCGAGACCGATCACTCGAGCCGGATTCTGATGCCATAAGCCGAACAATCGGCCTCGATAACCAAGGCATTGTTGATCTTCAAAGACAAATCATGAGAGGCTAGTTCACCGATTTTTTTTTTTTTTTTTTTTCGTTTTCGAATTTTTTGTTTTCGATTTTTTTGTTTTTTCGTTTATACATATAATTATATTTCGATTTCCGTGCAGAACAAGATGAAGGTCTCGGGAAATTGGCGGCGACAATGATAAGCACAAGGCACATTGCACTAGCGGTCAACGAAGAGCTTAGTCTTCACACGAGACTAGTTGTGCGTTTTCTTGTTGAATTAAGATCTAATTATAATTAATTAATTAATTAATTAATCACGACTTAGCTTACAAACCAAACGAAAGTATTGACGTGCAGGATTACACTGCGAACGAGCACGTTGAGGTTACAAACTCCAGACTACAGGTTACATTTTCTCATATCATAATAAATTTTGCGTAACTTGTGATCTTAATAATTACGGTCATTGTAGATTAACTTAATCTTTACGAGTAAAATAAATAGTTACATTGAAAATAATACGTGCAACGTGATTTTTTTATATATATTTTTCTTCTTCATTCTAACGGGGGAAGAGCAAGTGCAGAGGAAGCTTGCACTGTTGAACAAGCGGAACACGGATCGATGCTCGTGCCCGTGCCTCGTTTTATCGGTTATAGGGATTATTGTTTTGATTGCCATTGTATATATTATGAAAAAATACTTGTGATTTTATGATAAATATGTATGCATTATTAAAAGTTAGAACTTCCTATTGTATTTATTTTCTTGGTTAATGTAATTATAATGTTGTTAAACGAAGAGGAATTTTTTTTTTAATTATTTTATATAAATCATAGTGTAAATTAAGGTCACCCATGTGGTAATGTCAAATTACGAAAAAAAACCCTAATGTATGGGTAATTCAAATCACATCCTTCAACTATGAATTTTCTTACATGTCCACCCTTATGGTGTTAAATTCAATAGAATCTTCTAAATTTCGTGGAATATTATCTAGTTTATACTTTTTTTGTGCAAAAATGCAGTTTATGATGCACCAGAATCTGATATTTACAAGTCAAACACACATCTTATGATCATATTGTTTCAAAACGTGGAGCTCGAATTGGATAAAACGGGTACAAACTGGAGATTTTTTTACATAATCGAGAAGATTTAACTAAATTTGATACTGCAAAGGTGGACGTGTAAGCAGATTCATTGTTGAGGAGGTGGTTGTAATTACCCAAACATGAGGGGTTGTTTCATAATTTAACATTACTTAAGGGGTGGCCGTAATTTAGCCTGAATTATATGATTAGGTATTTTGGTTAATGCTACTTCCTAACAAATCTCGAGATTGCTACTAATCAAGTATCTTAAATGTTAATTACCCCTTAATTAATCAATTTAATTAAATAATTTTCAATTAATTTGGCAATAAAAAATGCTCAATTAAATGGGCTTTCCTTCAATAAATGGTACTCACTTCTTATTATAAAAATCCCACACAAAATAAATCAAATCACAAATCATTAGAAAATATCACAATATTTAATTACTATATAACCACCACGCGCCGTTGCAATGACGAAAAGAACAACCACCATCTGCCTGTCAGTCGCCGCCGTGATTGCGGCGGTGGCCGTGATATTCCTAATCCTCGGCGTCACGGTTTTCAAGGCGAAGGACCCAATCACCACCGTCGACTCCGTCGCCCTCAAAGACCTTGACTTCTCCGTTGACGTACGCAAACCAACGGTCCACTTAACGGCCGTTATCGAGACCGCCGTCACCGTCACTAACCCTAACGTGGTCGGATTCAAGTACGCGAACTCCTCCGCTTTGCTCACGTACAGAGGCAAGGAAGTCGGGCAGGCACCCATCCCCGCCGGCGAGATCGGCGGCGGCGCCGCCCGCGGCATGAACATGACGCTGACGCTGATGGCGGATCGGCTTGTCGGGGACTCGCATTTCTTCACCGACGTCGTCGCCGGGACGCTGGCGTTGAGGACTGACGTCAGACTTCCGGGGAAAGTGCAGATGCTCGTCGGAGTTCCGGCGGTGGCGTACGCCGCCTGTGATCTGGAAATCCATTTGGCCAGCCGGGGCGTTAAGCAAACTTGTCACTATAAAACTAAGTTGTAGGGGTTTTTTTTTTTTTTTTTCTTTTTTTTTATTTGGAGAATTTACATTTTTATTATTATATATCACGAAAATTATAAATAAGAAAAACTAATTTTGATTTACTAAATTATTTTTTATTTACTCCCTCCATTACTAAATAATTGTCACTTTTCACAAAGATTAAAAAATTAAATAATTATATATTGATTTTAGAAAAAATCATATAAAAATGACTAAAACAACTTTTATTATTTAATGATTTATAAGAGAAAATTAATGAATAGAGTTTCATTAATAAAGTTAAAACAGTAAAAATGCATTTAATAAAGTATTGGAAATCTAAAGTGACAGATAATATAGAAAAAAAATATTTTAAAAAAGACACAGTGCTTGTGGAACAGATAGAGTACTAATTTACAATAATTAGACCGTTTCCAGTTAAGATTACAGTAAAACATGGATAAATTGATACTTCATTAATTAATAATATTGCTTAAATAATAATTTCTTCTAATCCCGACTCGATAAAACAATTGTACTAAATTATTAGTTTAATAATTTAATATCTCGTTAAATTAATAAATTTTTATTAATCTCGTATTAATTTATATGGTTTAACTGTATTGAGTTGTGGAATAATTTTAAGCTTAGGCTCATTATATGCTAATATTATTATATTATATTAGTGATAGTATTATTAATATGGAATAATTTTAAGTCTAGGCTCATCATATACTAATATTTTCATTTGAAAATTACACTTATGACATAAAGATACTATTATCTTTTTATATTAGGAATGTATAAAAATATAGAATTTTCGATTTATGTGATTCCGATCCGAAAATTTTCTATTTTTCCAAGGGGTGTGATAAACGTCGTTCGAGCTTTAATAATCCGTTTCGACTTCAAACGTGATTTTGATTATTTTTTATTTCAAAATTTGCAAAACCCGAAAAATAGGATTTGTAGTATTCTGAGTTAGTTTTCTAATCCAACTTGAATCACCAAAATTGGATGTCGGACGAGAAAGATATACATGAATTAATGGATAATGCCTACAACTTTGATGTATTGAGGTATCTAAAATTCAAATTGTGACTCATTCATGCATAACTATGTCACACGGGCATCCAATCTAGCGGATTTAAGTTGAATTAGAAAACTAACCCAAAGGACTACAGTTTTCGTGTTTCAAATTTTGTCAAAATCAAAATAGAAATATGTCAAAATCAGGTTCAAAGTTAAAACGATATTAATAGAACTGAAACGACGTTTAACATTTCAATCAATTTCGTCGTTCAAATTTCCGATTAGAAAAAAAAAAAGGAATCAGAAAACCCCATCATTTTCCCACAAGTACATTGATACCCTTTTCTAGGTGGGAGAACCACAAATGTAAGAAATTTACAAACTTCTGGGGGCAGAATATAAATTTTAAAACATAAAGGGGGTTTTCGTAAATAGTCCTTACCTCAGGGACGTAGTTGTAATTTACCATAAAATAAGAAGTCTCAACATTTCTTACTACTGCAGCATAATATATACAGAACTCTTCTACCTAAGCAATTCAACTCCATCACGCAATTATAATCTGATAATGTTTTCTCTTCTCAATTGTTGCTTTCACTTCACAAATCCAACAACTACAAACCCTAGTTTCTCATTTTCAATCCAATTCCAATGATTCAAAAAAATCCCCCAATTTGATTCAAAAACCCTAATTTAATTCAATTCCATGGCGACCTCGATTCCCCATTTTCTGCTCCTCTTTCTATTCGCAATTCAATGTATCCACGCCCAATCAAACGAAGAACATGGCTGCATCGCGGCGGAAGTATCAAACAGCGGCCTCGATTTTCTGAAGAATTTGCTGGTGGAAAAGGCGGAGTCTTCGTTAGTCCCGCTCGAGCTGCCTGTGATTACGAAATCCGCGAAAATTCCGGTTGTAGGCAACGTTCAAATGGTGCTTTCCAACATCACAATCGAAACCATTCACGTGACGTCATCCACCGTGAAAAGTGGGGACACCGGAATTGTTATTGATGTTTCCGGCGCCACCGCGAATTTGAGTATGGATTGGAAGTATTCGTACAATACTTGGTTGCTTCCGATTTCGGTCTCCGATAAGGGAAGGGCTACTATTCAGGTACCAAATTAGACGCCATTGGTGTATATGTTGAAGAAATTGAGAATTTATTAACAATGGTGTAAACTGTTCTAATTGCAGTTATCATATGTTAATTCAATTTTTTACTTATATAAAGTTTGCTAATTTTTTTTAAGGTGGAAGGATTGGAAATTGGGCTTACACTAAGTTTAAAGACTGTCGAAGGATCTCTAAAGCTGTCTCTCTTGGAATGTGGATGCTATGTGAATGATATCTCGATAAAGTTGGATGGAGGAGCTTCTTGGCTTTATCAATGGTATCGTTTCTCATATGTGTGTGTGTATGCGCGGGCGCACGCGTGTGTGTTTTTTCCGTTTGAGAAACTGTGAATCTATTTACTGAAATGCATATGTGTGTGTGTGTGTGTGTGTGTGTGTGTTTTCCGTTTGAGGAACTGTGAATCTATTTATTGGTTTATTGAATTTGTATACAGATTCTATGTCAAATCTAGGAGTCTAATAATGATGCATTTTAAAAAAAAGTTTATCCCGAATGAATAAACTGTCGAGTCGAGTCTTCCTCTTTTTATGGATTTTTATTTACGACATCAGAATTTGAGGATAAAATTGGTTCATCGACTGATTTTGGACCTGTGCAGGAAAGTTTATTTCACAAAATTGGATGGTACTTCATACCTCCATTTTGTGTTTATCATAGTCATCAATTTTTTTTTTTAATTTCGTTTTTATTTTTAATTTCAGGTTGCTAGATGCTTTTGAGGATAAAATCGGTTCGGCTGTTGAAGACGCTGTTCCTAGTAAAATAAAAGACGCGATTGTAAAGCTCGACAATTTATTGCAAACTTTACCTAAAGAAGTACCCGTAACCGATATCGCATCACTGAATGTGACATTTGTGAACGACCCATTGTTGAGTAATTCATCGCTCGACTTAGAAATCGACGGGCTATTCTCTGCCAAGAACGAAGTTTCACTTCTTTCCACAAACAAACGACATAGATTTATACAAGATTCATTTTCTTGCAAAGAAGCAGATAAGATGGTTGCAATCTCGTTGCACGAAGATGTGCTTAAATCAGCTTCATCTGTCTACTTTGAGGTGAGTGAGTTCTTAATTACTTTAATTAAGATCGTGCGACATAATTATTTCATCTTATAGCGAATTAACAAAACGATTTTTTTTTCTTTTTTCTATTAGGCGAGCAAAATGCATTGGATTGTTGATAACGTACCGGACCAATCTCTGTTGAACACAGCTGGATGGAGGTTTATTATTCCCCAGTTATACAAGAAGTACCCAAATCGTGATATGAATATGAATCTTTCTGCGTTTTCTCCACCGATTATCGAAGTTGAAAAACAGCAGATCAGAGGGAAAATTCCTTTGGATGTGGTGATTGATGTTTTGGATGCGGATGAAGTAATACCCGTTGCATGCATTTCCATCGTAAGCTTAGTTAAACTACTGTTTATATATATATAGATATAGAATAGATACAGAGATATAATTAGTAACAAATATGGTTCGATGCAGGTGATTAGTACTTCTGTATCTGCTGAAATATCGGGGAATACTATTTCTGGTAGTGTGAAATTAAACGACTTCACCATGTCACTTAAGTGGAGCAATATCGGCGACTTCCATATGCGTCTAATCCAGGTACTCGTTTCAATCGAAAATTCATTTTTATTAATTTTTTATTTATTATAACTTCGTATAACTATTACGACAAAATATGTCACACTCCAATATTATTATTAATTTTTTTATTTTTTTTTTGTTTTTTTTGCAGACATTAATGTCGACCACATTGAAGACTGTGGTATTGCCATACATAAACTTAAAACTCAGCAAAGGAATCGAGATTCCGTCTTTCCACGGTTACGAGCTTCGGGACCCACAATTACTCTCCGAAGACTCTTGGATTGTGATATGCAGTGATGTAGCATCTGTCGAAGCAGTTCAAAATCTTCCCGGTTTTCTATCTATGTGAGCTTAAAAGGTGCCTCAATCCTCTGCAGACACCCCCATTGTAATTATTTGGTGTGGCCTCGATCGATCGATCAAATGGTTTGCAAAATGCACACAGAGAGGTGGGTTGTTATTAAAGCTCAATAATGTACACTATTTCATTGATGTATTTTGTGAGATATTAGTTAGATATTTAGTTATTAGGTAATAAATCCATCTGTAATTTATTGGTTTTGTTGTAAAGTAATTTTGAACCATACAGATTCTACTAAATAGACACGTGTATTTTGTACATCAATGCAAAGGCTTAATTCCATTTTACACCCTTCAAATATATTATTTTGGCATTTTGCACCCTCAAAAAATTTAAATAGCCCTTTTCACCCTCGAAACACAGCATTACAAGGGACCCTAGATTGATTTTTTTTAAATGAGGGCAATTTCGTCCTTTTAGTTGTATTTCTTTTAGGATGCCGAATATCGAATCATTTTTTTTTTCTCTCAACTTTTCAACCCTATGTATATGTGTGTACGATGGGATATAATGTAGTGAAGTTCGTCGGGTGCAATATACTATTTTTCGGAAATGTATATAATTTGTATATATATATTTAAAACGTAATTTATTCATTCATTTAAATAAGGATTCAGTTAAACTCGTACGACATACACGTAAATGCTTTCTCCATGTTCGATTACCAAACATTCCAAACTCAAACTCCGACAACATACATCACCGGAGAATCCAGCACGAATATCTCCGCCACTTCCGGCGACCGGAAGCTAACCTTCTTCTTCATTTTCCGATTTTCTAGCGACTTTTTCGACTCCCCATTTCGAGTTTCTTTCATTAACATCTCCACTTGTGATAACTTGCAGTCACCATCGAACGATGGATGGATTCTCTTGGAAGATTGTCTCGGCACGTGCAGCAGATTATTAGATTCACCCATATTGAAACCTGGTGACGACGTAATCAAATCTTCCAAAGTCGACGACAACCCCTTAATACTGCACGTGTTGTTGTTCTTACAAACCTGCAGCATCTCCTGGTTAGTTTCTTGTGGACAAATTTGCTGCTTTCTTGTTTTCATGGCGGTCAATAAGCTTCTAATGTTCGCGACTTTCGTACCTCTACGGGTCACTTTAGTCGAATCTTGATTGGGTTGTGGTCTAGGGTTTCGGATACAACATATATATGCTCCCATTATTTCCTCTCTCTCTCTCTCTCTCTCTCTCTCTCTCTCTCTCTCTCTCTCTCTTAGGAGTGAGAAAACAAAGAATCAATGAGTAAGCTGAATGGATAAGTTTAGTGTGGAAGTGATTAAGATTATAAAGGAAAACTTTTTCTAAAAGCTGGACTAGGAAGCATTACATCTTAATTAATGTATGTTTGTCACTTACTTAAGAGAGGAGTTTAACTCGAATCCATTTGCTAAATCTAGTTAATCATCGTTAATATCGTCGAAAACTAGATTCAATTTTTGTATTTTCTCTTATATTCTTGTGTTTTTATCTTGTTTCTCTCCTAAAGATTTGTTTTTATTATGTTTCTATAGGCAAAAAAAGATCCCTTTGCCTACTAGTTCAACGAAAATGTAAATCGAAAAAAAAGAGCCAATAATTTTGCGCCACGTGGCATTTTGGTTACAAAAAAAGTAACACTATTTCCACACTCCATTACATTAGACAGTAGCATACAAAAACATAAATGGAAAAACAAACTGCACATAAGAATCAAAGGAGTATGATAAAATCACCTGGTAATTTGCACAAACGAATATTCCAGTGAAGCCAATCAAATATCTTTAGAAATCAAATCATGTAAAAATTCACCTAGTAAAATGTTTTTTAGCATCGAATTCACTTGCCGACTGGTGGCTTAGTCAACAATTCGAGAGACTTCTTAAGATGGTCAACCGCGACACAAACATCGTCAAACGCCAGAGCACCGACAGCAAACCTAGCAGCCTTTTGGGCTTCAGATATTTGCTCCGGCGAGGGCTCATAGCTACTGTCGTACTCGTATTTCCGCGTAGTACTCGGTGAAGAAGCTTCTAGAACATTACCACTCCTCGCAACGGAAACGAATTGAGATGTATTTGGAGGTGGCAAATTTGAATACTGAGGATCGGAGCCTTGATAGTAGGAAGGAACATGTGACGGAGCCGTAGGAAGGTAACTCTCGGTAAAGTTAGGGTCGGATTTGTAATTTGGATAATTTTGAAAAGGATGGGTTTGGGGCAAAGGCTGATGAAAACTGTCGGACGGGTAATCATCGGTAGGATTGTTTTGTGGGGTCGAAATATTTGGAGGGGTAATATCGGAAGATTGTGGCGAGATATCAGTCGGATTTTGGAAAGTAACATTATCGCCGTACGTCTGATCTGAATCTGGTGCAGTTGTTGTGGAAGGATCTACTCTGCTTGAATTAGGTCCGACGGGTTCAAGATCCTGCAAATAAAACATTAAAAACCTATTAGAAAATTAAGAAAAGACGGGTAAAAACATCGGCATCTTCATTTCCAATCAAACGACAAAAAAAAAAAAAAAAAAAAAAAAAAAAAGAGGGTATTATGAAAGAGATTTTTGGCTCGAAATATCGTACGTATTCATCACCGTAATCTTTCTCACTACCGGGAGGACCTGGATTTGGCGTCCTTCCTTCTTTCAAAGCTCTCCTTATATCCACTGCTTTCCATGCTGCATATTTCTGTTTCTGCTCGAGCTGTTGTAATAACAAGAGAAATTAAGACAAGTTGCACAAAATTAAAATAAACGAGACTCAAAATGCGAAAGCAAGTAAAAAAAAAAAACTTAAAAAGGACAGTAACCAATAATTGTGGGGATTTGAAATACGAGTGCGAAACTTACATCGGGCTGAAGTTCACCAAACTGATACAGGATCTCAAAGAAAATGCTCGCAGCATAAAAGGTTTTCGCAGTATTCCTGTAAATTAAACAGAGACGATTTATCAATTAGGACCAAAATTGCAAACACTACGATAATATCGATTTTAGGGGCGAAGAACTCAGAGCACACAGAACCCACCGAGTCCGATGCATAATATATCGATAACTTGCGACAGTTAATCACAAACAAAATAACGGAACGACCAACAGTTACTGACAGAGCTTGAAATACTATGTTTTCAGCAGTCACATTGTATCAGTATACGAAGGTTAAACCGACGTAAAATTTCCAATCTGTAACTATTTATACAGGTACAGGAAAAAGTTACATACAAATCGGACCGGCCAGCTCTGTCTTGCTTGTCGGCCTTTGTAAAGACATTTAACGCAAATCCCTCTACATGTAAATGATCATCTGGCCCCAACTGCAACGACTTCTTATCCTACAAAACAAATTACGGACGAAGATAAGGCATAAAGGAGTATTCTCCCATCACTAGTATTTCGGCCACGTCATATATATATACAAGTCATCATGTATATATTTGTTGATTGTTCAAGCAAAATCAACTACTCGATATAGTCGCTTTCGTAATTAGACGTCGATAATCTAACAAGACGATATAAAAATTATAAAAAAAAAAAGAAACCTTTTCAAGCTGTTTGATGAGGGAAACGAGGAGGGCATTGGTGGTTTTGGTACGCTCCTTCTGAGGAAACTTCAATCCTCGTTCCATCGCGTACAATCGACCTGTTCAATGATTCGACATCAAAAAATTAAAATTAAAATTAAAAAAAGGAGAAACAAAACGGAATTCGAACGCTTAACCTACAAATCATTCGAGGTCTACTATATAACCGAAACCGAAACCGAAATCGAAACATAAAAAAAAAAAAAAATTAAGATTAAAAAAAGTAGAAATGAAACAAAACGGTATTCAAATGCTTAACCTACAAATCAATCGAGGTCTACTATAACCCAAAAAAAAAAAAAAAAAAAAAAAAAAAAAATTAAAATTAGAAAAAGTAGAAATGAAACAAAACGGAATTCTGAGGTCTACCATAACCGAAATCATTCGAGGTCTACCATAACCGAAACCGAAACCGAAATCGAAACGTTAAAAAAAATTAAAATTAAAAAAAGTAAAAACAAAACGGAATTCTGAACGCTTAACCTACAAATCATTCAGAGGTCTGCCATAACCAGTGCGCTCTCAGAGCTAGGGTTTGATCGACGATCAAAAAAAAAAAAAAAAAAGGGAAAAGTCGAAGATTGAAGTTACAGTAGTAGGCGACGAGCGGCTCGTGCTTCTGCAACTCATCGGCGCGCTGAAGGTAAGGGAGAAGCAGCTTCGCCGGTTCATTTTCGCTCGTCATCGCAGAAGTCAGAACGGCCGAGCAAGATGGAATTTTTTTTAAATTAGTTTAGCAGGTATTGCAGTCTGCAAAGTACTAATACGACGTCGTTTTGTCACCTTGAATTATTCTTTTCCTTAACCGCGTATCAATGCATAACAGGTAAACATTAATCAATATATATTAATTCAAAATTAAGACTTAGCAAAATCTAATTAAATTTAGTCAAAATAATTAAATAATCTATTTAATTAATTCATGAAGAAAAAAAAATAAAAAAATTAGTCACAGCTGTTTTGTGACGACGATTCCATGAAACGATCGGACCCGACTAGATTTCGCATCTTAGCAATGACATCTCGTCGTCGTTCTTCGTCGGGTCCATTCAAAATATTGCGAAGTTCTTGCATGCACTCGGTGTAACTATCGTCCGTATCGTCTTCTCCCGAATCATCGGCAGGGGTGGTAGTAGATTGAGACTCCATACTTAAAATCCTCCAATGAGGGTCGACACTCGAGAGTGGAATAGGCGTCCCTTTCGTCTGAAAGTCGTGCATTTCGTGGGCGCACGGCAACCCATGCGTCGTGCGCACACTGCATTTGCACGGGTCGGTCGAAACACTATTTGCTCTCTTCGACTCGGCACTAATCTTTTCGAGGGCAAACAGAGACACGAACCCGCGAAGCTCTTTGAAGACGGAAGTCGTAAAATCATCGTGTTGGTAATCGTTCCTGCTTTTCTGAAACGACTCGTCGATCTCGGTGTGTTGGAGTAGCAGCAATTTATTAATTTCGGCCCAGTTCGCGGAGAAGGTTCCTTGTGAAGATTCCAGCTGGCGTTTTAACATGTTTGACGTAGCGTAAACTCCAAGGTGCTTGCACGTATCGGTCCATGCAGACACGAACCGATCTTTGTAAGGGTCCAACCATGTTTCTTGAATGTAGGCCAAGACGACGGGACAGTCGGAAAAGAGATTTTTAATGGAAGACAATTTGATGTTAAACATCTCTTCGGTTTCTTGTTCAACAAGAAACCCCCACTCCAACTCAAATTGCGCCCACTTAGACTCGTCCTCGAATAATTTCTTACAGCTAGCCATTACGTCGTTCCGAATACGCGACCGACATAACATATGTCGACTATTGGGATATCGAACCTCTACAGCCTTCATCAACTCCAAGTCTCGATCCGTAACAATCACACTCGGCATTGGACACCATTCCATGACTATTCGAAAATTATCCAACGCCCACTCGTAGTTCTCCGCTTTGTCGGATCTCAAGTACGCGAATGCAATAGTAAACGTCGTGTTTGTGGATGTAATGCCCGCAATTTCAAGAAGCGGAAAACGGCAAAAGTTCGTTCTGCGGGTGCAATCCATGACGAGCACGTTCGGAAAGTTACCCATCAAGCTAACGCTAGTTGGATGTATCCATAGCATATCCGTGACCTCGTTCGTCGTTTCACATAATCTATGCCTCACGATGTAACTACTTTCGGTCAACTTTCCCATGAGAAGTTTCAGTTGCCATCTGTCGGCGTGCTCTTTGAATCTAATCGTTTGACAAGCGTTGTACACTGTTTTCAAGGTGGTTTCTTTTGTTTCATCCCGTTCTTTCAGTGCCGCTAGGATGTCCCGAGGCTTGACTGACCTTTTTAACATGTCTTCGACTAGAATTATTTCTTCGGCAGAAAGTCGACCTGCGTACGAACTCCGCTGCATCTTCTCGGAGTTGGAATGATTGTGAGTGCCACAAACAACAGTCAACTCCCACCCTACTTGGTCGTCGTCCTTACCTAACTTCATACCCTTCAATTCGAAGGGGCATCCGCATTTTTTTGAACTACTCGCACGTTTGCGTTTTCCACCCACACCAAATTTCGGATAATAATTTCCGCCACGCTCGCATACAAGTATAATGTACGGCCGCCTACGCCTGCCGTTCCCGTTGTTGGAAGCTTTGGTTGTCAAAACCATGCCATGCCGTTTGCTCACTTGACGAACCCACGTCATCAGGTCTTCTCTTGTGTCGAATTTATCATTCTTTTTGAACTCGTTGGAGTAATCATCCGTCACTAATTCGTCGTCGGGAACACTATTGCACTTGTTTGGTGTATCGGTCTAAAAAAAAATCAAGAAAAAAAAAGTCAACTGTTGCATTCTCACAGAGAAACTTCAACGAAATAGATCGTAATTCGAGGAATGCATTCTCACAGATAAATAAAATGTGCGTGAATTCGCAGATTTTCTTTTTACGCCACGAATTGAGCAAGGAGGGAAATACGTGAAATGCAATAACAATAAATAAATTACCATGTCGTAGTCGTCTTCACAGATTTCTTCCTTACATGCTGACATCAATTTTTCAACGTTGTCCAATATGTCCTTCCCATTTGAAAACTCTCCGTTTTCTTTTACTATTTGATCGTCAATGTCCGCCGAGAACTCTGCAGGCTCGACATTTCCCGCATCGATAGGTGACCGAATTGTTTCTCGAGCAGGTTTCGTATCAATCTCTATGCGAGCATCAGCAAACATCTTTCTGAGCTCAGCTTGCCTCTTTGCAGCAAGTTCCTTCGTTCTGCCAGCTTTTAGCTGACTAAGCCTCTCAACTTCCACTCTAGCCTTAAAAAACGAAGGTCGATTTAATTTGTGATTATATATATATATATATATATATATATATATATATATATATATATATATATATATATATATATATATATATATATATATATATATATACAAATTTAATTATAAGGTGAAGAACTACATACATGTTCGATGAGATCTTTAGCAAGAGCCCCAGGAACAATAACTTCATCCACTGAAGCTGACAAATTACAAGTCACCAAATCGAATAGGCTGCGATTTTCTGCAGGCGTGTCCGTCAAATTCCAAAGGTCGATTAGCCGAGTCGCCAGTTCTTGAATCTGTAGACATAAGTCAAGATAAAGTTAGCAGCGCAAATATAGTACAGCTGTGCTAAAGAATATAACTCCATGACTTCAAACTCTTCGTAGATCGTCATTACCTTCTGTAATCTCGTCTTCTTATCTTCTTGTAGTGCTGAAACGGCCTTATCCAATCTCGATAGCGTATCGTTGCTTATGCTTATTAATTGTACACCACGGTTGTCGTTTAGGCTCGGATGTACTTCTGTGACAGTAGTAAAGAAATCCGCACCAAGAACAGCACAAAGATTACGTGCAGAGCTCACAAATTCAAGAACTTTGTGCAACCTCTCGTTCTGCAAGATCAAGAGAAAAAAAAAACGTGAGTAATTTATTGAACGGGAAGAGTCGAATAACAGCTGATATATGGAAGTTAAAGGACTTCACTTTTTCTTTTTGAAGGTTTTCGAGCTCAGCATGAAATTTATCTAATTTCTTCGTCGATAGATCCGACTCGTCGACTAAAGGACTCTCCACCTGCTCGTTGGTTCCATCGATTTCTGTGCGTATTTCGTGGATTCGAGATTGAATATCGGCGAACTCTTTTATCCTGTCGTCCTTTAGTTTCCATAGCTTTTCCAGTGCAGGGGCTATAACTGCAAGCTGTTCCTTTATTGTTCCCGATGTATTCTCGGGCTGCGAAAAAAAGAACCCACAAATAAAAACGGCATATTTTGCGAAAACTCCAATTCAGATAAAAATCGAACAATTATTACGCACAATTCCGACGCAATTCTTCTCTCCAAAGGCTAATAGGAGGTCAGCGAGTTCAACTCTAGCATCCGCCAAAGTCTGGAGCAATTGTGCCCTAGATTTGACGGCTTTGTCGACTTTTCTCTTGTATAAATCCAAGCACTCCTGCTCCAACTGAAGGATCATTTTGTCTCTTTCCTCGTCAGCTTCACCGACTTCATCCCAGATTTGCTGCATTAAAAAAAAGGATCGGTTTCTGTCAGTATACCACGATTTTTAAGGTAATCGAAAACAAATAGCACGAGCTGGGAAGTGATAGTATCAAGAATTGTTGCCTGCAACTGCTGCAATAAAGACCCGCATGTAATTTTTCCGATGACAGGATTTGCAGATTCTCCTGTTTCCATTCCACTGTTGTTTAAAACGAACCTGTGAATCGATAAAATTTCAGTCTCGTCGTAATTTCTATACGACCAATTATCACTTGCACATATCATGGGCAAGACCACGACAGACAGATCGCCTAACAACGATCATATTATCTCGTAATTTTTTTACATAAAACTTTCAAAGAGTCACCACCCAGAAAGCGAACTCATTTACTAACACAATTAGTAAAAAAGCAAAATTCGATCAACCCTAGAAATCAAGAGAAGCAATAATCTTCGTCCAATATGAACAACGATCATTTTATCTTGTAATTGTTTACATAAAATTGTCAAATAGTCACCACCCGGAAATCGAAATCATTTACTAACACAAGTAATAAAAAAGCAAAATTCCATCAACCCTAAAAATCGAGAAAAGCAATAATCTTCATCCAATACGACACTTCCTCTTCAATATGTTAATTCAGAACAGCAAAATACGATACAATTAAAAAACCAATTTAAAAAATCAAAAAAAAAAAAAAAAAAAAAAAAAAAAAAAAACTCGAATTTTCACAAAGAAACAGCACCAAATACACAATTGTAAACATCTCACATGAAATGCAGTATACTGTAATCCATACGTAACAATTCCAATCAAAATCAAACAATATTTTCCGTGCCAAAAAAAAAAACATAGCAACTCGACACTTTCACTCAGTAGCACAAACACATTCTTATTTTATCAATTAAAAAAAAAAAAAAAAAAAAGAAGAAGAAGAAGCTGCAACCCTAAATAAATTCTTACAGGAGGGGGTGGTTTTACGGGTCGGGCTTCAGGGGATTCGGATTCGGATCCGATTAGCCACTTGTTACAGTTTTATGCCGCGGTTTGTGAGAGTGGAAGAAACAAAAAAATTGAAAAAATAAAAAAATGTGTACTATAGCAGACGGAGCAGTATACGACGTCGTTTTGAAGACACAATATATATAATTGGGAAAATTAGCTAATAAATAATCCTAGGGTTCAAATAGATCATCATTAGCAATAAGCCAATTGTTTTAGTTTGTGATTAAAGTGCATAAGTTGATAAAAAAAAATCTAGGAGCTCATTTCTAATTTTCAAAAATGTTGGGGAATCGAATTGTTAAGGAGAGTGACTCGAGCATTATTGTTGGTGTTGTTGAAGGTGAAGGGAGTTATCGTACGATTTACCGTTTACCGGTAACATTTTCGACGATATTAAACAGTAGGCAAAAGGTTTCCAAGACTCAAGGTGTCGAGGTACTTTTCGACTTTACACGTGATTTTAACCATTTTCGAATCTGAATCTAGTAAAACTCAAAACATTGAATTTGTAGTTTTTTGAATTAGCTTTCTAATCGAGCTTGAATCACCAATACTGGATTTCAAGTGATAAATATATGCTAAGTCAATGAACACTTCTCACAAGTTTAATGTTTTGAGTTATCTAAACGTCAAAATCTTACCGATTTACGCATACTACTGGCAATTCAAATTCAATTTAAAAGCCAACTCAAAATACTACAACTTTGATGTTTGAATTTTGCCAAAAATCAGACAAAAAAATAGTCAAAATCACATTCGAAATCAAAAGATACGATATTAATTATAAGCTTATGAATCAAATTATAGTGATCTCCCACATGAAGCAACTTCATGGAATTTATGGGTTCAATATAACGTGCAAACCTTTATTAGTACAGAACCTCGACGGCACCCAAGAATGGTAACAAATCAACCCTTTTTAGTTACGACTCTCCACAACCAAAATTCCGATAAGAACGTATCTTCTCGAAAAGAAAAAAACAAATAGATAAAAAAAAACGTAAAAGTTAAGATTAAAAGAGTCCTATCTTCTGTAGCTGAAACAATAAATATAGCGTATCAAAATACGATACACATTGTAAATTCATTCGTACATTTTTTTCTCTAGTTAAAGCACTTGAAAATTGTACACGAGCACAGACTCATTTTCAAGATTCCTCGTTGTCCACTGCTACTGTTACACCAACTTCAGCCGGCCTTACAACTCGATCATGAAGCATGTATCCAGCCTGAAAGATCGAGTTTTTTTTTAAATAAAAAATTAATCATTAATATTAGATCAAATTACGGCCACCCATGAGGCTCTTGTTTGGGTAATTACAGCCACCCCCTCCTTTTAAATATTTTTACATAAAATTTATGTAATTCGGTTATTTACAGAACATAATCGTATATTCAGTTCGGTAAACGGTATGAAATGTTGGCATACCTAAATTTCGGTTCGGTTTTACCGATTTAACATCCCTAAATTTACCTCTGGAGGGATTTTTTCGTAAGGTAATACATAGTTGAGGGGTGGCTGTAATTACCCAAATTACCCAAACAGGAGTGGGGGGGGGGTTCGTAATTTGACCGTAACTCAGGGGAGGCCGTAATTTTCCCTTAATATTATATCAAAAAAGTTATAGCTGAAATCCTGTCCTAAATGTTTTTTTTCGCCTTGATCAAATATATACTAAAATGGTTACCTTTAGAACAACTCCAACATGACCAGGTGGCTTTGAAGCGTCCGGTACTTGGAAAACTGCATTATGCCTGTTCGGGTCAAATTCTTCGTCTGTGGGTACATATTTCTCAAGCCCGAAATTTTTAAATACCTGTATATTAAAAAACCGACGAGTATTAGTCAACAATATAATTGCTAATATAGCCTAATCTTCAATAAAAAAAAAAAAAGCACAGCATAAGTTAATTTATAGTACCGCTGACAATTGTTTTTCGGTCATTTCAACACCATCGAGCAGTGTTTTAAGTTGTTGAACAGATCCAGCTGCACCTTTAGATTCATCAATTTTGGAGAAACTATCTTTTGCAGCAGAAGAAGCCCTGCTCAAATTATCCGCCACGTCCAATAATCCTTTAGCGAAGTTCTGCAAATCAAACAAATAATAAGATAAAAAATCGCACAAACGGCCAAGTAAGGAATAAGAGCACGAAAATCGAAAAAAACCTGAATCGCAAATTTCTTAGCGTTTTCCGATTCGCGCCTAGTGCGCTCCTTGACATTCTCCATCTCTGCATAAGTCCTCAAGACCTTATCCTTCATTTTCTCGAGTTCTTCTTGCTTTGTCTCGAGAAGTTGTTCCTTCTCCACCACGAGTTTCATCAGCTCATCCCTCGAGAGGTCGCATTCCACATCCGAATCTGAATCGGAATTTAAAAAAAAAATATGTTAATTCGATTAGTACCTATTCGCCTTTTCGACAATCCCACACATAGTACGGTGAGGTATGTCAAAAAAACCTGATTCAGCTTTCCCATCTGCGACGGGAGCTTCGGTTTGATGAGTAGCATCCTTATTTTCTCTCGATTGAGCTGCCTCCTTATCGTTCGACTGTGGAGATGCAGATGATGTGAAACCGAACCATTGAAAGGATGACGAGCTCAGTGCCGAATGATGTAGCAACGACATCTGGCCAGAAACCGCCTACACAGGAAAATAAATAAATGAAAACGCGTGCCTCTTTAATACGACTAATTCTCAGGCTATGTAAAACATCCCAAAAAAAAGGCAATCGGAAAAGGAAGCGGCTGTAACTGTAGCTCTTTCTATACAATGCATTCGAATGTAAATGCCAGATGTCTTTCCGACAAAACAATCCGACGATATTTCCCAAGATAGTTTCTTTACTCAGCAAGATTCTGAAAAAACGACTCAATCGGACTGAAAGTAAAGCTACCCCTTGAAAATGAACAGGGCATAAAAGGAATTTAACAAAGTCGGCAAATGAAATCATCCGGTACCGCCTTTCTACAACAGAATTAGATACCGGTGGCGTTATATACGTGCATTACAAGGCAAAAAAAATTACACATTTTTACAAGTCACCGAAATTTCTGAAGTAGCAGAAGCTTGAAAACCTAAGAATTTAATGGACCAGATGAAATCGCAATTCCCAAATCTAATTTAGCTCAAATATGAATTTCTTGACTTGATTTAATAAAGTGTAAAGATTCAATTTTTTTTTTAATCGCCTTGTTGTTTTATATAATTTTAGCTCAAATATGAATTCACAAAAAAAATCACGCTCGCCATTAGAACACCACCGAATAGAAATTAAAAGGCATATCCTTTTGCCACAAATTAAAAGAATTTCAACCAGAAATCAAATCGATCGTACAATAAACAGAAGTATCTAAAGAAGAAAACCCTAATCTCGAAAACAAATAAAATACAGTACCATATCATTGTGCCCGCGTGAGGAAACTAAGTAATTGGATAAAGTGTGGAGGCGTTTGCTTTCACGGAGGCCGGAGATGAGCGCCGGATTGCGGCGGCGGGTCAACACGGACCTTGTGAACCGAGTAGCTATTCTGCTGAGTGACATGGTTTTTCTCTGTGCAAATTACCGGAGGGGATTCTATATATATATATAAATATGGAGATGGTGAAGATGGTGGGTGGGTGGGTGGCGGTGGAGGGGCGAATGAAGGCAGGGGTTTTAGGAGAGATTTTGGGCTTGGGGAAGAAGAAATATATGCTCTAGAAAGTTGGAACTGTAAATTGTTTGCCGAAATTATCCCTCAATTCATATGAAGAAAATACACTGTTTGCAGGCATAAATTGTGAACGGCGAAAAGGGTATTAATGTCTTTTTATTATTTTACTTGAGATTTGTAGTAAATCAATAAATTTGTTGGTATTAATCCAACAACAAAGCACCAGTGGTCTAGTGGTAGAATAGTACCCTGCCACGGTACAGACCCGGGTTCGATTCCCGGCTGGTGCAGCAAATATGGTGCTGTGATGATTTCTTGCGCTCAAAGCGGGTCGGGTTATCCGCATAGTCTGAATATTCGGACGAATAACGCGCATCTGAGCCCATTTTTTTGTTTTTTTTTGGGTTAAATTACAGTAATAACCCCTGAGGGCTCTTTTGTAGGGGTGGATGTAATTTCTCATAAATAAGGGGGTTTTCGTAATTACACTTTACCTCAGGGAGGTGGTTGTAATTTACCCTATTTCTTACATAACATTGTTAAATTTTAAACTCTTTAACATGTATATTATTCACATTTTATTTAAATTTAATCTTTTTTTATTTTTAGTATAATGATGATTATTTACTATTTATTTGCAACAAAATTTTATGCTCAAAAGCATATATAATATAATATACATATACATGTGACAATATACAAACGTTTCTTCTCTTAATTACTTCGAAGGATTCTTGAACATCGGAAAACAAACCAAAAAAACAAAAAAAAAACTATCTTCCAAATATCCATCCCAAAAAGCAAAGAAGAAAAATTGGGATAAAATCATTCTAGTCGTAAGGATTGCGGAAATTCTTGAGAAGTTGAGGTATGTCGTACGCAAGCATGTCGTCTACAGATTGTATCATCTTCGGTTTCATCCTCTCAAACTTATCTATGCTGTATCCATTCAGTTTATCCTTGAACTGTTCCACGTTAGGAAAATCTCCCGCCGGTAAATGGTGCTCCCGTTGTACCTGAGAATTTGAATTCGAATAAGGGATGAGAGAGAGAGAGAGAGAGAGAGAGAGAGAGAGAGAGAGAGAGAACCTTGGCAAATTCATCAGCAAGATTGTCTATGAGTTTCTGCTGCGCCTTGGCCTTCCCCATCATTGAGGGCATCTCGTTTTTCAGATGACTCATGATGTACGCGTGTATTTTAGCTGCCCTTGCACGTTTTACGAATTCGTTTATCTGCAAGGATTTGTGTAGAAAACATTAACACCTCTCTTCGATTCCATGTTTTCCACATGCCAATAAAATATATGTAGGTATAATACTTACACGACGATCACAAGCCTTCTTTGGTATGTCTTTCAAATCATTGAGAAGGTCATCTTGTTCTCTCTCGAAAAGCTCTAAACCAAGGGGACCAGCCGAGGCTTCGTTTATTGGCTTATCATTGAACGAGCTGGAAACAAATCGAAAATATTGTGATGGCATTGCGAGAACCAAAACATTTCAATTTTCACAAAATCACGAGATAATAAATGTAGAAAAGAACAAAAAGATTACCCGATATAAACACGATTAACTTCAGGAGTATTCAACACTTTCCCGAGGGACCACATCAATGCTCCATAAACTCGCATAAGCTAAAGTGAGAGGCAAAACCAGTAGAGTTAATTTATCAGTGAATAAATAGTTTTCGTTTTTTTTTTCTTTCCTGAAAACGGAGACATAAAATGAGGTGTACAAAAAGTTTCCAATATCTCGTACTTGCTGTGTATCGACTTGGTCGGCCTTGTTCAAAACCACGCGTATTTTATCATCATGCCCACGAAGAGATTCAATCACTCGTTTGAATTCGTCACTTATATCAAGTTTGTGAGGATCAAATAGAAGGAGAATTAGATCACACTTAGCCGCAAACCAAGAAATTACGCCTGTAAAGTCGTAGCTTCTCTGTGTCCTTTGCTTTTCGCCCGATAAAACTCCAGGTGTGTCCACAAATGATATATGCTCAAGAAGCTTTTTAGCATTCGGAACACAAAAATGGATGAGCAAATCAATAGTTTTCTACTTTTCTTCTCTTTCTTTTCTTTATTGAAAAACGATAAATTAAAACAAAAAAAAAATGCAACTCACAGGATGTGGCATTTGTGAACACTCAAATTTCGACAAAAATGCAGTTCCGAAAGTTGTTAGGCCGTTAAACGGCATATCTGCTTGAACAGCAACAGTGTTCCCTGGAACACTTCTCTCATCAGGCCCATTCTGTAGTAATTAAAAAAAAAACAAAAAGGTAATTGGTCGTAACTCATAACTCATAAGCATGAATGCCGACAAATAAAAGATACAGAGTTATAGAAAAATATACCATGACAACGACAAATCTATCTGTGGTAGGCTCTGGTCCAATGTGAGATCCTGTGATATGAAATAGGAAACAAAAAAATATATTAAAATAATACCATAAAACGAAGGTATGAAGTGTTCGTTACCAAGTTGCTAAATTACCTGGATAACCACTTCCCAGCAAATGTTTAATAAATGTTGTCTTCCCAGTCGAGTACTGCCCCAGTAGCATCACCATTGGTTTAGCATCAAAGTCGCTGTTTATCTTCCGACATTAACATACAATGAATTACCAGGAGAAAAGGTCAACTCGAAGTCCACGACAAAATTAATAAATGTGTATATATATTTTGTTTGCAGTTTGCACGTTAATAAAAGTTAAGGTGAATAGAATACTTACTAGCGAGGGAGAAACAAAGTCGTTAAATTTGTAGGTAGTTTCCAGGGGCTTCAGCTTCTTAAGATACAATTTCTTCAAACCGTCGACAATTGAAGTGACAGGGGTCGAAGATACCTAATTAGCATGAACGAAACATGCAACACAATAGGAAAGAACCGGAAGAAGATTTAGCGAATAACAATCCAAACAGAATACGTATTAGATTTTCCAAAAACTATGCCGCCACGTTACCTTTGCAGATTTTGAAGAAGAAGAAAACCAATTAGCTGCCAATTGCATTTGACTGCCTGAATCATCAAAAGTCAGCCTAAAAAACTAAGTAGGAATCTTCTAGAGCATAAAATCATCGTCCATCTTACCGTTCTGTTCGGATCCACTAGAACGCTTCTTCTTCTGCATTACAAAAAAAAAAATCAATTTGATTCGATCAAAGAAAAAATCAATACCAAAGTCTAAAGCACCGAAATACTCACGGGTAGGAGTGCGTCAAGACCTTCCATAGCAGGAGGTTGCAAGTTTTCAAAGTCAACTGTAGATAATGTAATTTAATTAAAGCAACTTACTATATTATGATGAACTTCAATTCAGGACAAAACATTAAGAAGCAAAAGAATTTAATTACCTTCGGATTTCAAAATATCGCTCGTGAGATTATGCCCTGCTTGCGCCAAAGATACTAACTACATAACGCAGACATTTAGAGAGATCAGTGTGGTAATGTTTCGACAATTTTCCAAAGCACAAAAACGAATAAACAAGGACGATCAGAACCTGCATTGCTGCAACGAATTCGTTGAATCCGAGAAACCCTTGCCTTTTCATATCCGCAATTGCCCAAACCTAGATGAAATCGAATAAAATTCAAAAAAATAATTTGACATGTTTTTATAGGATCATTGAAATAGTATTCTCCCACATGCTCATTCTACAGATATGTAATAATGAGAAGCTACAAAATTAGCATGAAAACCCTAACTTCATTAAAAATCCCCAATTCAGCAAAACCTACAAAAAAAAATTAAATATTGCCGAACCTGTTTGAGATCCTGACGGGACAAATTAGACATGGTGAAGAATTTGGAAGCATCGTTCGCCGTGAGACGGCCATCGCCATCTGAGCGAATCATGAATTCACCAAAAAAATCACAATCAATTTTGCTAAAAAAAAAAAAAAAACAAAATTAAAGCAGAAAAAATTCTTCATAATTTCGAAATTCGAAACACGAACCTGAATCAACGTAAGAAAACCACGATTGGTAGATCTTCTGGTGCTCCTTGGAGCACCGACCGATGCGCGCCGAGCCAATCTCCATTTTTTTAGTTGTTCATTCGTTTGATTATCCAAACCAAAAACAAAAAAATAAATATGGTGGAGATTGAGCCGGTTTGATTTTTTGGGGGTCTTCTTATTTCAGATTTCGCCGGTCATGTTTATCGGGAAATTGTTGTTGAGAGTGTTATATAGGAATGAAGAGAGAGAGAGTCTAGAGAGAGAAAGAGAGAGAGATAAACGCCGTCGTTTCAGGGTGGTGGCGTCGCAGATGGAGATGCTCCGATTTGGGTGTTCAACCACTAGTTTCTCATGCATCAACAAACTCCCTACTACGTTCTTTGTTAGAGAGCTTCAAATGAAATTCATATTTTAATAGGCTAAATTACAACCACACCCCTGTGGTATGGTCAAATTACGAAAACCCCCCTCTTGTTTGGATAATATTATAACTACCCCCTCAACTCCTCGAATTTAGTGGAGTCTTCGAGATTAGATGGAATATTATCACTTTTGTGCCCGTTTTATCCCATTCGAGCTCTACATTTTGAAGCAGGATGATCATAATATGTGTTTTTTCGCTTGTATATATCAGATTGTGGTGCATCAGAAACTGTATGTTTACACAAAATGAGTACAAACTAGAGCACATTTCACGAAATCTAGACGAATATGCTGAATTTGACACCATAGGGGTGTTTGTAATTTATCCTATTTAAATATTATTATAATCTTTTTTTTTTTAATTATTATTTGATTTTAATTTTGCCTCACTAAAGTAAAAAAAGAAAATTGAGTTTCTATTCTAATTACTGATTCCATCAACTTTTGAAAAATTTAGAATCATTAATTAGAATAGAAAAAAAAATAAAGTGTAATTAATAAAAAAGAAGCAATAATTGTAAAATTGAATTAAAGATTCAAAACATGCACGAGCAATATCTTGTTCATTTTATGCACCCATAATCAAATAAATTAAAATTTGAAGATTAATCTTTATAAATGACAATACATGATATAATATATTGAAGAAAAAAAATTTGCCATTGTATTTAATTTGTATCACTAATTAATATAGTGGAATATATGTAACTATCCAAATCAAGGTCCATGAGATGTTACGTCTCGTGTGTCGGTGTGACACACCAACTATTAATCTATATATATATAAATAATCATCCACTAAAGTACACATATACATAAGTATGTGTTATTATGTGTCGATCGATGGTACGAGATCATTCAGAATATTTCATCGAGTGTAGCATCTGCAAAACTTCAAATCAAGAAATGCCGATTGTCTTTCCGAGCAGCCACAGTACTAATGACAACTCTATCCCGAATATTGTATGAAGAGAACTTCTGTCTAGCATGAACCCAAATATCGTAATTCCAGCTCTATTGTTCTCAAAGTAATTTACTACAAAAATTGAAATAAAATTAAAATCAAACGTTAGTAAACACAGACTATGTAATAGAGTTTAATTTATCGCGCATTCAACACATTTGTGTTACATCCAATCGTTAAAAAAATTCATGTGTTTGACTAAGTATATAAGATGTTTAAGAGCTTATAAACTCTTCAAAAGTGTCTCGTAATTTTTTTTATAAATTCAAAAAATAAGATATTGGAAATCAAATAAGTTTTTTTTTCTTTAAATACATCTACTCCACTTTTTAATTTTTTTAATTAAGATCTTATAATAAGTAGTAAAAAATAGCTTATAAGATCATTATACGAACACTTGAAAAATAATTCTAAAAATAAGATGTAACAACTTATCAGTTCTTAAAATAACTTATCAGATGTAAGAGTTTATCAACTGTTTAAAATAAGATTAGCCTAACGGGGGCCTAAATCTTTGCTAAAAATGTACTTCAAGGGGTAATTTGCTAATAAAATTGAATCATAGGGGCGTTTTGCTTAAATTTAAAACACAATGCTCTGTTAACAATTAAGAGTAAAACAAAGGGGTTCTCAATGAAATTAAACCAATATTAATGGACTAAAAGTAAATATCAACTTACCCAATGCTTGTCGTTTCTGGAATGAGATAGTGCTGTAGGCGTACGAAGGGACAAATTGGGTATTATCCAATTCATCCTCTTCATCGCCCACGTCATCTTGATCCGACGGTCCATCAGAAGTCACGGTGAAGAGATGCTCGTCTGCTACGCAGCCCACCGGAGTAGTATGGGCTTGATCAGCAGTATGGTCAAACGAGTCAATGGTAGCACACACGTGCCACTTGGCGGCAAGACACGTCACAGCCTGTGCCTTGTGGGTGATTTTAGTAGCGCTCCGTAATAAAATCAGTAGCCCTGCTAGAAGGCTCACTGAACAAACCTGTGCATCAATGTAGGCAATTATTTTGTTATGATTAGACCAAAATTACAACCATCTCCCTCAGGTAAAGTATAATAACAAAATAAACCCGTTACTTTTGAGAAATTACATCCAGCCCCTTATAATTTGTAAATTTCTTACCTCCACCCCTACAAAAAGTTGTTAATGTAAAAAATCTACAAATTACAGGGGTTTGTCGTAAACAGACATTACCTCAGGGGGGTTGTAATTTACCATATAATATAAAGTATTGATACAATTATAAATATAATTTAAAAAAAAAGTCGAAATTTTGGAAATTCGAATCGGAATTTTCGACTAGTATACATACGTACCGCTAGTTCGCCGGTGTGATATATATTGACGTCGGCATTACGAGTGGTGACAAAGAGCGACGCGAATTGGCTAGCGGTAATAAAAACGAGAGCCCACAATATAAACAATCTATATCTATGGCTTATGATCCTTAAATGCCTCCGAATTCTCAAATGTTCTTTTAGGACCGATTCGACGTTCGAGTCCACCTGGACAAACACCTGCGCGAAATCTTGTAGCCGAAGAATTTGAAGGCAGCATATAAGACGGAATAGTATGCATACGAGGAAAAAAACGACCGTTCTGTAGAACCACGAGCACAGCTCGAGGGCACACGCGACCGTGTTGCTGATTACGGTGTTGCCTAGGAACGGAATGCGGGTCCCGCCGGAGGTGTACCACCATATCTTGTATGCACCCTCGGCCGCGAAGCAGGGGAGCACGAAGATGAATAAGAGCTTCATTGATCTCTGGATTTTTTTTTTTTAATTTAGAGACAAATGTTAATTTAGTACAAGAATTTGATGAGATGAAATGAAATGAAAATTTTACTATATATATTGTAATAATTTTACTATTTGTGCATGATTTTAATATTTGTATATAATAGGGGTGGAAATTGTAACGAATTTTTTCAGTTCAATCGATTTCGAAAATTCCAATTTTCATATTGTCTCGGTTTTCTTTAGAACTTAATTGAAATACATGTTATGATTCGGTTATAATTTTTGAAAATATTTCCGAAAATTTAGATTTTTTTTTTCTTAAAAAAACTACGATGTAAATATTAATATTATCCAAATTCTGAATTCCGCCAATTCCGATATGTACTTCAAAAACGAAAACAACATTAATAATAAATCAAGAGAAGAAGAAGTGTACATTAAATTGTTTGGTGTATCCCTTTCTGACGGTTTCGCTCTCGTCGCAGAGCTTATCGAAGAAAAGGAATCGCCGGAGGCCGAACTTCCTCACGAACTCCGACAGGCAAATGAAGGAGAGGGCGGCGATGCCGCTTAGCGACAGCTGCGCCACCGCGTCGTACGGCCTGCTGTGGAGGCTGTCGCAGTCGTCGCCGCGGCCTCCGCAGGCGAAGACGAAATGTGAGACCGCGGGAACCACGACGGTCAGCACGAAGAATACGAGCCACGAGAGGCAAGCGGTCCGGCGGTCCGACTGGTCGACGCACAGGCATTTGAGCCACCGCCGGAATACGCGGAGCTCGTCGTGCGCGTGCGACTGCGACCGCGAAAACGCTCTTCGATTGTTGTTTTCGTGGTTTAGAAGTGCAACTCTTGCATCTCCCATCAGCCCAGAATTTACGATATTGTGAGTATGATTTATTTTTATTTTTCTTTTTGAATTTTTGGGATGGCGTGTGATTTTTATAGAAGTGATCACAAGAAAATGTAGATATTTATTTAAAGTGAAAACTTTTAATTTTTATTATTTTATATTTTAATAACAAATATAAAAAAAATGTTGATTTAAACAATAGTATGGTTCGGCTAAAAACAATAATTAGATGGGTAAATTACGGTCATCCATGAATTAAGGTTAAATTATGAAAAAATCTCATCATATTAGGATAATTACAATTAGCCCCTCAACTATGAATATTCTTCTATGTCCACTCTTATGGAGTCAAATTCGACATAATTTTCTAGATTATGTTCTCTAGTTTGTACTCGTTTGTGCAAAAAATGCAATTTCTGATGCACCACAATCTGATATTTACAGGTCAATAGACACATCTTGTTTCAAAATGTGGAGCTCAAATGGTGTAAAACGTGTACAAACTGGAGAATATTTCACATAATCTAGAATATTTCACTGAATTTGACACTACAAAGGTCGACGTGCAAGTAAATTAATATTTGAGTGGTGGTTGTAATTGACCAAATATAAAGAATTTTTTCGTAACTTGCCGTTAACTGAAAAGAAAATTTTGGGGTGATTGCTCCTACAACCAATGGGATTGTGCCAAGTGGATGAAAGAAGTTTATTTTGAAGTAGGGAATCTAGTTCTTTGCTTAATATAAGTCAAAGCAAAAGCAAAGGAAAAATTCGAGCATATTCTTATACAAAAAGCAGCTTAATATATTCCAATTCATTTTATATATTTATGCTATATTTTTATTAATATTTTGATATATACGACTATAAGTCTATAACTCAATAATGTGAGGTGATGATAGTTGAGATCCAATCTACAAACAACACTAGCATTATATCTATAAAAAAATTGGTACTATATGTGTTTATACCTAGAATTCCATAGCTTAAAAATAATAGAATATTGTTTATATAATATTTTATATATTAAATATAATTATCTTTTTTTATTTCTCCTTTTGTAGACACCACTATTAATTTAAATAATAGTATTTCATTGTATGTTTCGATTTATTTTTTAGTTTTCGTCTCACACTTGAACGTTAGTCTTTCATCAGTTATGTTTTCTTCGTTGCAAAGTATCTATTACTTTTGAAGAACATTGTGTTCTGCATTTATATTACTTTACAATTTGAATACTGCATTAATCATACAATTTTCAATTCTACCCTTGTTACATCAATAAATAATTGAAATCAAATATTAAAAATAATAATAATAATAATAATAAGAAATACAATATAAAAAAAAATATAATAAATAAAGCAACATGTACAGTTAGATCTTCAATCTAGGAAGTGGCCAACCTGCCAATACCAGTGCCACCCCACATGATATGATGACTAATTTACCCCCCTTTTGATACAAATATTAAAATGTTACATGTAAATTACGACCATCTTCCTGAAGTAAATCTATTATAAAAAAAATTCTTATCTTTTAGAAATTATATTCATTCTCTTGCATTTTGTAAATTTCTTGCAGTCACCCCATAAAATGATGTTAATGCAAGAAATCTACACATTACAGAGGGTGGATGTAATTATGAAAACATTTAAGGTATTTTTGTAAATAGACCTTACATCAGGGGGCGGTTTGTAATTTACGTTGATTGATCTAATTAATTCGAATTTGACACCTTGTCCATTTTCACTAGTTCACGCCTCAACTGTATCAAAAAGAAGAAGTTGTGGATTGCTTGTGACAAATTAATTGGCCATCCCCTTTTGCATGCACTAAAAAAGTTGAATTTCTTCAACCACGCCATTATTTTATTGTTTTTATTATTTATTAATGAATTTATTATTTTATTTATTTGCTAAAAGATGTAGCAGCTGTAGGAGGGAATCGGGAAGAAAAGATTGTGTAGCCACTAGCTTATTGCCTGGTGTACGCCCAAAAAAAAAACAAATTACGGAAAACCCCCTGAAGTTAGGCTGAATTATGAAAAGTTACCCTCACCTATCCGATTACCAAAATCCCCGACTCCTGTTCTTGTCTTAAACATGCTCTCTTACGGTGTGATTTTTAAAGCATCTTTTTAGTTCTAGGTAATATTTTCCCAAAAATACCAATTCTAGCCCTGCAAACGTGGATTACTTTTTAAAGACAAAAATTATCCTCAGAAGATGTAATGGTAATAATAAAAAAATATGAAGGTGTTATTTAAGAAGAATAAAAAAATAATCATTTGTGATAGAAGAATAAATATTATGTGTAAATTGTAAAGGCCCACTTGAGGGTAAATTTTACCTAAGAATAGTAGCACAAAGAAACGTCAGTGGAAGAGTAGAATTGACATTTCAGGAAATATTCCCTGGAACTAAAAGAGAAAATTCCGTGAAAAATAACACCATAAGGGCTTGATGTAAGCTGAAAACAAATGTCGAGAGTTTTGGTAATTACTGATAGGTGGATGCGTTTTTCGTAATTTACCTCAAGTACAGGGGGATTTTCGTATTTACCCAAAAAAAATAGTATTGAAAGAAATTTGGAATAACTGTGTATTTCTAGACGTTTGATTGAAACTTTTTAATTTGTAAGTTAATGAGTGCAGAATAAGCTTTAATTTAAAAAAAAAATCTCATTAGAGATTGGTAAATAAAAATGACAAGGGCATAAATGTCAAAAAAATGAGCTATGCTCATCGCAGCACTCAATTTGAGCCCAAATAAGGTTACCAAATTGGGCTTGATTAACATTTACGTAAACTAAGCCCTTCACATAATAAGATACCGAAAATAATTAAATGATTATTTCGATTTTACAACTTCAATTGTATTAAAACAAAATATATTAAAATTTAACCAAATAATTGTCCAATATAAATTATTAATAGCTATTACAATTGTACCCTACCAATTCTTTTGTAGAGCAATAATAAAATATTGCAATACCAAAATTTCGATAACGGTGATACATTACGCGATATTTTGTACGGTTGCCCTAAAAGAGGAATTAGGAGCGGCTGCCCTAAAAGAGAAATTAGGAAATTTCATCAACTTGGAGGAATTAGGAGCGGCTGCCCTAAAAGAGAAATTAATGAATTTCATCAACTTGTAGAAATTTATAGGAACTCTTCATAAAACTCTAAATTGTCTTTATCTTAGAAAAGCACCGCCGACTATGAAATTAAATCAATCTCCACCATCAACTAGCCAGCTGGGATGATATAAATAAAAACATGATATTATTTGTAAATCAACCAAGAAAGAGCAATGCAAGAGCCGAAGTAGTTAAACAAGAAGTGAGCTATGCATTGTCAAATAAGCAATGCAAGAGCCGGAGTGGTTAAATAAGCCGTGAGCGGAGTATTGTCAAATAACTCGTGATTACATAAAATATTCACAATTTTCACGTCATGATCTTTGATTGTGCTCCAATAAGCTACACAAACCGATAACAAGTATAGAATGAACACAAAACTAGAAGCAAAAGAAAATGAAAATAGTTAACATGAGAAGTACAAGCTATAGAGAACGAACTCAAAACTGCAAAAGAAAATGAAAATAGTTAACATAAGAAGTACAAGCTAAAAAGTACAATCAACATAGCACTAGAAAATGGTGTCTACTTTCACCATATGCTATTGAAGACATGAAGAAAACAATCCGAACAAAATTTCATCTTTAGTCTAAATGCGCTTCAGTCTAAATCCAAACAAAATTTCATCACACTAATAAGAGTGAACAAATCATCCCGTTTCAAATGCAACTTTAGTCTAAATGCAGCTTCAGTCTAAATACAAACAAAATTTCATCACACTAATAAGAGAGAACAAATGATCCCGTTTCAGATGCAACTTTAGTCAAAATACAGCTTCACTCTAAATACAATTTATCGTCAATCCCTACAGCTTCAGTCTAAAATAAAACACAATTCATCGTCAATTTCGAATAATAAAATTCCAAAAGGCCAGCACTCAGCAGTTAATACGGATTAAGATTTCAAATTTTGCACAGTTTTGATTAGAAAAAAAAAAACACTTAAATCAATCATAAAATCCTCCATTATCAGATAACATCAGAGGTTATAAATATAAGAAAAGGTAAAAATTTCCCTTCAAACAACATTTGCTCATAGAAGACAGTCTTTTTTTCGAGTTTTTATGACATCAAACATCATCTCCTATGAGCATTCTTCCCTCTTTTTGTTTTTTTTTCTTAAATTTTTCCACATAAAAAAGAAAAAGAAAAAAAAAAAAAGAAAAAAAGAAAAATGGAGTAATTTAACCAAATTGGTGGATTCTTTTTTGCCAAATGATAAAGAGTCCATCAGGAGGAAAGAAAAAAACGCCGCCATCAAAGCCGGAGAGCCGTGCAGGCGAGTTCATCCAGGTCAGATGCGGCGGCGTCCATCGGAGTAGGCGGCGGCGGCGGCATATTTAGGTCAAAAGCAAGAGGCTTTTTACAAGAGGATGATGCAATATCACACTCTGCATCATCCACCACGGAGGAGGACGAATCGCAGTCGCTGCGACAATCGTCCGGCACCACCGGCGGCGACCGCGGATGCCGCCTCTGCTGCTGCGGAATTAACGGCCGCGGCGGCGGAGGTGCTCGGGGACCACTAAATGACTCGACGGTGCTGCTCATGCCGCTGGTGGTCGGCCGCTGCTGCGCAATTAATTGCTGGTCCTGTGTGTAATACCGGGAGTCCATTAACGGATCGTTAGGGTTACTGTTTATGTGCGGTTGATTAGGGTTTCGGGGGTTGAAATCGGGGAAAACGGCGGCGTTTGGCGGCGGGGGGAAGTTCGTCCTCGCCTTGGGCCCACGGAGCGACCGGGCGGCGGCGTCGTAGGCGCGTGCGGCGTCCTCCGCCGAGTCGAAGGTGCCGAGCCAGACGCGCGTCTTCTTCCAAGGGTCTCTGATCTCCGCCGCGTATCTACCCCACGGCCTCTTTCTCACGCCGCGGAATCTGATCTCTTTAGATCCTCCAGATCCATTAGCTTCTCCCCCACCCTGAACCGCCGCCGCCGCCGCTGTTCTTCCTTTCCGCATCGCCCGAATTAAAAATATGAACCACCAAAATTTATTGAAAAAAAAAATCGAAAAATACAAAGAGAGAAAAAAAAACGGAAGAAAAAAATTATAAAAAAAAAAAGAAGAGAGAGAAATCAAATGGCTAAGATGAACACATATGTACAGAGGGACCAAACAAAGCCACAGACAGAGAAAGAGATGAGATTTGTGATATAATCTAATTTTTTTCTTTTTGTTTCTCTCTCCTCTTTTTTCTCTCTCTATACTGTGTGTTGTGTTTGCGTGAAAAGGAGAGGTATTGAGGGGCGAGCGTTATTATTTTTTTATGTTCTGATTTTTGTTTTTTTTTATTTTATTTAAAAATAAATAAATTAATTAATTATCTTATTTTATTGGGAAATTTGAAGGGGGTGGGTTAGGGGGCCGAATTTGCTTTATAGATTTTCTCTTACCTTCTCACGCGCCCCCACAAACCAACCGACTGCACTCCTTGAATTGATAGATTTTGCCCCTCTCTTCCTTTCTTTTTCCTTCCCTTTTCCCTACTTTTCTAATTAATAAATATAAAAATAAATAAATTATATAGGGTATAATTACAATAACACCCCTTATTGTTGAGAAATTACATCAACCCCTGTGCTTTGTAAATTTCTTACATTCACTCCCCTACAAAAGGGTTTGTTTGATGCTATACCCGGTGAAATGCACCAGGTGATTGTTAACCGTTGATCTGCACACAATCACACACACCCATGTGTATGTGTACTTAGGTGGTGTTTGCAAATGATTATTTAAAAGTAGAAGTTAGTGATTGTGATTTAAGTTAGTTTTAAGTGCTTATTTTTAAAAGTTGGGGGTGTTTGCAAAAAATTCGGAAAATAAACTAAAATTGAAAAAGCAGGGTTAGGGGTGCTTTTAAAAAAATAGCTTAAAGCAGATTATTTTAAGAGAAGCAAAAGCAAAAGTTGATTTTGCAAACACCTAAAAACAGATTATGAGCAAAAAAAACCGCATAATCACTTTCAAAAAGCATTTGCAAACACCACCTTAGTGAGAAGTTATTTCACCGCATCAACTTTCAATAATTACACAGTATATTTCATCAGGTGTAGCATCTCAAATACTCCTATAAAAAGATGTTAATGTAAAAAATCTATAAATTTAAGGGGTGAATGTAGTTATGAAAAAAAGATGGCTTTTTCTTTAATACACTTTACCTAGTAAATTAGTGTTATCTCATAAATAACAAAAATTAGAGTCGTGGATTCGAATTTATTTACGTTCATAAATAAAATATTTATTCTAGCCAAAATTATGATTATGAACCAACTCTCCTTAGGAGAGTTGATAACCGTAATATCACTTTTCTTTTCACTATTTGAATTTGAAGGAGACCTATTAATAAAATTAAAATACCTAAATAAGTTTTGGCCCAATACGTATAAACCCAATAATACTTATTAATTATGGTTTATCTTCCTTTCTGGACATGTTTTTTTATTGGATCTTCTAAAGTCCAATAAGACAATTGGATTTCATTAAATTATTTAATCTTATTTTGATTAATTTTATCTTGACAACCAAACGAGGTCTTAGTAAAGTTGTCTCAAGTACTAAAAAGTTTTAAATTAAAGGGTAAATTATATCTACCCATCAACTATAAATCTTCTTATATCTCCACCCTTATGGTGTCAAATTCAACATCATCATCTAAATTTCATGGAATGTTCTCTAATTTGAACTCGTTTTTTGGAAAAATACAGTTTCTGATTCACCACAATCTGATATATACAAACCAAAAAATACATCTTATGATCATCTAGCTTCAAAATGTGGAGCTCGAATGAGATACATCGGGTCCAAAATTGAGAATATTCCATATAATCTAGAAGTTTCCACTAAATTTGAAACCGCAAGGATGAACGTGTAAGAAGATTTATAGTTCAGGAGGTGGTTTTAATTACCCAAATAGGAGTGAAGTTTTCGTAATTTGACAATACCTCAGGGGGTGATTGTAATTTACCCTAAATTAAATTATGCAAAATGGACCCATTTGAGCATATTAATTAGGTCAAGGACCCATTTGTGATTTGTAATACCTTTTCAATAATGTTTCTAAATCTTTGACGATTTTCTATTTTTTCTTTTTGTTTCTTTACCTTTAATCCTTTTCCCACATGGGGTAAAACAGTAATTCGACACTACTCTATTCATTGCTCAAAAAGACTAAAAAGCCCTTGGATTCTTCACTAATTTCCCATTATTTTATTTATTAAGGTCATTAAATGGTGGTGGTATTTTTGGTCAGAGTGCGTGTCTGGATATGTCCTTTTCTACGACTGATTTATTTACGTGAAACGGCAGGTGCAAGATTGGTGTATGTGGACCGCGTCGTAGGTGATTGTACCTCCCTCGTGCACCCCATCTTTTTGCTTAGGTTTTGGGGGTGCGGTGCAGAGTAAATGCGGTAGCAACCTTACCGTGTTCTTCTGATTTTGTAATAAAACCATTAAATTTTGTGGACACATTTTGTATTTTGTTATAGCTCAACAAAACAATATTCAATAATATTGTTATTTTAAGAGTTTCCGTCTGAGAAACGGGTTTTATAGTAGAAACTATCATCTTCAACTTCACCCTCTTTACGCGAGTTTCCATGATGCTCTCACTTATTTGTTCGTCGGTCAACATCTCTGAAGTTACGTTGTTTTCTTCAGGATAGTTCGAGAGATATTTGACATCCTACTTGTTACGATAATCTAGTTAATTGACTGAATTTTACAGTTCTCGAGTGATTTCACCATCGAAGAGTTGGTCAATATTTTTTTTTTAAATACGGTTTTTTTAAATAACAATAATTTCACAAATTAAAGTAAAGATTAGTAATTTATTAATTATTCAATATTTTACTAAATTAATAGGATTATAAAGATCCCAAACCGTATTAATTTATATGTGTTTAACTATAGGTTGAGTTATGAGTAATAAGAAAACAAGAAATAAAATACTCCCTCAGTTCCAAAATATCTTTCACTTTGGAGAATTTTTTGTTCCATATTATCTGTCACTTTAAATTTCTAACACTTCATTTATTACTTAATTTCCACTTTATACCCTTATTAACTATTTTCAGCACTCTGTTTTATAACTAATTTTTCTGTCTTATTAATTATAAGACAAGGTTATTTTAGTCTAAAAATATACATTTTTCTAAAATAAAGACACATTTTATGAAAATTTTAATATTTGTGCGAAGTTAAAAAAAGACAATTAAAATGGAACGGAGGGAGTAGTAATTAATCCACCATTAAAATTCTATAGTTACAAACATACGGACACACACACACACACACACTTACATTGATGTGTAGATCAACGATCAAAATTTCATTCGGTGTAGGGTGTAGCATTCACCTGATGTAGCATATAAATAATCCATATAATATGTCACTTCAGATTTTCAATGCTTCATTAATTATATATTTTTCCATTCTACCCTTATTAACTTATAACACTCTCATGCACAAATTAATATCTATTTTCCTAAATTCAGTACATATTTATCGAGTTTTTTAACACCTTTAGTGATTATATAACTGGTATATCTATTTTTTATATAATATTGTGAATATGAGGTACATTGATACAATTTATCAATGTTTTATTGTATTAATTAATTGTTAATGGGACAAGACCCTGTTTGGATTCATCTGTCTTTTGGTATAACTGCCGTCCGATGTTTATGAATGATCGGCAGGAATATCCAACAAACACCAAACAAGGAGCTATACAGCTGTTTAATGCTAATCACCATACTCTAATTACTCTTTTGACTCATCGATAATTGCAATTATACTTTTCTAATAGTATAAGGACTATGCGTGGAAATTGGAACGAATTTTTTTAATTCCGTCGATTCTGATTAAAATGCCGAGATTAATCCAGTTGAACTCCAAAATTCCGTCGATTTTGCATTAAAAGTGGCGAGATTGGTCCAGTAAAACCTCTTTGATGCTCGAGTTAATGTCATAGTTAATCAATTAAGAGGATGTTTGGCTAAACTTATAAGTTGTTAAAGAAAGCTTATAAATTCTTCCAAAATGATCGGTAGTTTCTTAAATTTTCAAAAAAATAAGATGTTGTAGTGTCACTAAGAACTTTTCTAAATTATTAATTACATAATTTAGTATTCCGACTGCATTAATTTATAGAGATTTAACTGTATTACATGAGTGTCGTGTTCTTATAATTGTTAAGTTTCTTGATATTCCAAGGTAATAGGTTTTATTTTGCAAATTTAATTTACTTATTAACGTTATTTATAAGTAATGATAAATGTATATGACACTACAAGACTATTAATTTAGATGAGAATGAAGGAAGAAAAAATAGTCAACCCTCAAAGATTAGTTGGGTGATCACTAGTCATTGATTTAAATATATACCTACAATTCCCACCTAAAATTCTATGTAGAATTTTCCTTTGGTATCATAATTTTATTTTACATAATTTGTTTTTTATTTGGGTAATCTGAGTTATAAAAAATTAAAAATAAATAAATTTCCACCTAAAATTTTATTTGAATATTGATCATTTATAAGGGTGACAATCGGTTATGTGAATCGAGCCTAGCTAGGCTGAAACTCAAATACCGTTGGGCCTTAGATTAGAACCTCAAACTCACACACTATCGAATTTTTACAATATTTCCGGCTTCAGGTTTAAATCAGGATCTAATTAAACTTATAACACTACATTTTATAAAATTTCATATATCCAATCTATGTAGTATAAATATTCGTAAAATTGCATGAAGACGAGTTTTCCCCCCCAACCATTTGCAAATAAGAGAGATAAATGATTCAAATTACCGAAAAATACAAATATATGTTGCTAAAATACTTTTGAATAATTCATTAAATTACTTGAAAACAACTATAGTCATACAATGGATGAGTGTAAATTTAAATTTTCATTTATCATCGACTATTTTTGTCAATTAGTGTTAATTGTATAAAATAAATGTTAATAAATAGCCAAACTATAACTTTAATATATATTAAAATTTCTTGTTCGACCGGGTTTTATTCGGGTTGAGCTATACTAAGCTCAAACTCAACTCATAAACTTTTCAAAATTAATAAAATAACTCAAACTCGGCCTGACCCATAGTTTGTTAGGCTCGTTTCAAATAAAATTGGACCGAACAATCAGATTTCGAGTAGGCCTGATCCAATTGCCGAAAATGATGAGTTAGAAAAGCACCAACTCTAATTCGATGTGGGTTAGAACTAGTCAATGATATAAATAATAATTAATTAATTCCCATATAAAAAATATAAAATGAGAGGCATATTTTTGGTAGGATAACATCTATTTCATAATTATCATTATTGTAATTTAATAAATTACAAGGCCTAATAAACGTGGTGTTACTTTTGCCTAATGGGGTTGATGTCACTTTCACTTCTCAAATTCATACACAATTTGATGGCCATCTCTTGTAAAATAATAAAATATATCGAGTATTTTAATTTTTGGGTAAATTACAAACACCCCCCTGAGGTATGGTCAAATTACAAAAACACCCCTCTTGTTTGGATAATTACAACCACCCCCTCAACTCCTCAAATTTAGTGAAATATTCGAGATAATATGGAATATTATCACTTTTGTATCCGTTTTATCTCATTCAAACGCTACATTATGGAGCAAGATGATCATAATATGTGATTTTTAGCTTGTATGTATCAATTTTTGGTGCATCGGAAACTGTATTTTTACACGAAACGAGTACAAACTAGAGCACATTTCACGGAATCTAGATGATTATGTTGAATTTGGCACCATAAGGGTGGAGGTGTAAGAAAAACTCATAGTTGAGGGGGGTAGATGTAATTATCCAAACAAGAGGGGGTTTTTTGTAATTTGACCATACCTCAGGGGGGTGTTTGTAATTTACCCTTAATTTTTTGATTTGATTATAATTATACATATAATACAAATGTATGTAAAAATTGTAGGTATATATGTATGTGTATATGTGCTTGTAATATTTATAAATCAAGAATGTAGCACAAAACATACATTGGTGCATCAATTAAGCTAATTAGACACTTGAGAAATAAAAAAATAAAAAAAAATAAAAATCCTTAAAGATAAGGTTATTTTGACATTTTAATCAATAATTGAATGGGGAATTCTGACATGGGAAGAACGAAGTGCACATGGGGACATTTTAATAACAATAATAATAAAAATACTAATAATTATTAAGGATAAATTACTGGCACGCTGATCCAAGTCTAAATTACAAAAAAAAAATGATTCGTGTTTGAATAATTACAATCATGCCCCTCAATTATGTATTGTTTTAAAAGTCCATCTTTACGTGTCAGATTTACCTACTGAATTAATTTTTTTTATAAGACAATACATAATTAAGAGGCATGATTGTAATTATTTAAACATGAAGGGTCTTTTTTAATTTAAGCTCACCTTAAGTGGCTTTAATTTGTCATAATAATAATAATAATAATAATAATAATAATAATAATAATAATAATTTTGAGTGGGAATTGATGGACGTTGATTCCAAATGTTTCAATTGACAGCTGGTGGTCCTATCTGACGGTGCAAAACAGCAGATAGTCAATTTGATTGACACGTCACACGTATTGGATCCAATATAATTATTTTTTTATTATTTTTTTCTGCTATTATATTAAGTTTCATTATCGTTGACCGGTTCATTTATTCAACACACGGTTTATTGTGTTGAAGTCAACTTTGTCGCTCCTTGGACCCGGTTCAAATTTCATCTTTCCTTTTTTCTTTTTTTTTTCTTTTTTCTTTTTGTTATACAGGTGAACAAAAATAAATTTCTGAATTCGTCGATTTAGATCCCAAAAAAATATATTGATTTTTGCAAATTTTCTAAAATTTTTGATGTATTATATTTTAAATTTATTTTTGGACAGAATTGTAACTAGTTCTTCACTTCCGATAAAAATATATTAATTTCTTGTCGAAAGTATTGATTACGATTCGATCCTCGATAATGGGCTGAAAATTATATCTTTTCTACACTGAATTAATGCTAACCCACAAGACGAAGCCCACATGGATAACTTTGGGCTGACGTGTCATAATTTGATTGGTAATAAATATTGGGTTAAAGCTTGATTTTCCATAGTAGATAAATAAATATTTGAATCTTAAAATCAAATTATTTAGGGAAAAACAAGTATATATTTGGTATTCCTTGATAATAAAATTACATATTTATATTAATAAATGTATCATTTGTACATGCATTTATAATCACCATATTAGTCATCAAACACTCATTTGATGCTTCATACAATAATCATTCTAATAATATTTGGGTGATTTTATTTTAAATGATCATTATTTTATTTTATAATGTAGCCAAACAGATAGCCAATAAAAAATAATTCACAAAAGATCAAGAAAACTTATCAAATGCCATTAAATACTAGAATGGATACAAAATAAACAGAGGTGATGAAAATCATCTGAACCTAACCAATATCTATTTTTCCCCTTTTTAAACATCCTATTTTCTAAATAAATAAATAAAGATAATTAAATTGCAATAATTAAACAATATCGAAAAAATACAACTTCGACAAGGAACCACGAGCAGTGAGCCAACAACAAACCAAAACCATTGTCGTTTGGACTGCGAAATGCGATTACTTGTGCAACCGAAGTCCATTTAATCCCTCGTTGCAAAATTGCAAGTACCGAACACTGCAAAAATTCAAAATAATCATTATTTTCATTTCATTACCAATTCTGCACTTAATATTATGGATAAACAAGCCATTTTATTAATTTCTTAATATGCAATAATTTTTGTATTTTTTTATAATTAAAATAAATGCAGTATTTATTAGGATTCTAAACTTGTGCGTGCATTTACCTTAAATAACACTTTAAAAAAGGAGGGATTAATATATTTAATAATTTTTTTTTTTTTTTTAGTAAATTCAAGTCCATTACAAGGGGAAATAGGGGTGGGGGGACTCGAACCCTAGACCGTTACCCTATTGGTAAAGGCTAGGTACCAACTCTCCTAATGAGGGTTGGTAATATATTTAATAATAAGATGCACATAAATTAAGAATATCAACTAATGCATTCATTTTAATTTTTTTTAATTACTCTTAACACATATTAATGAAATATATTAAATGATTTTTTTTTTCTATGCAAAATTGGTGAAAATGGATAAACATATATCTAAAAAGAAAAAAATAATTAAAATTTAAGAATACGTAATTTTGGTTTATTTATTAAGACATATTAATTGGGTTTATTATTAATATTAATATTAATATAGAAATGAAATATTTACTTACTAGGTGGCTGAGTGACCACGTAAGCAGCACCCCCGAAATAACAGCTCCCACTCCGCCGCGCATTTTTCCGGTAGTAGCTATTGAACGCAAACGAGGCGTGGGCCCCAATCGTGTCCGGATCGTGACACGTGGCACCCGGCTGAATCGGACGGCAGTCCGCCCCTCCCTCCCCACAAGCATAATCCAGCGCCGCCTGCAGTTTCTCCGCCCCAGCCTTCTCATTCGCCACGCACCACGTCTCGCCGGAGTGATGCCGACGCGCCGCCACCGCCACCTTAGACGATGAAACACCAAGCGCCGCCGCCGTCAGCGGAATGTCGTAAACTTTCTCCTCGTTCGGGTAAAAAAGCCCGTAGTTCCTCTCGGAAGTCGGGCCGGGCTTTTGGTTCTCGTTGAATAGGGCGAACAAATACACGTCGATCGGCACATCCGGCCGGAGAGGAGTTCCGCCGCCGGTGAGAACTCTCCGGACAAGGTTGCCGTTGTACGCCGCCGCGTTCTCCACACTCGCCCCGACCTCCCCCTCGTCGCCGATCGACGGCCACCCGGTTTCGCCAACCACAACTTTCATTTCAGGAAACCCTAACGCCGTTATCGCTGCATAAACGGCGTCAAGCTGAGCGTCAAATAAACTCTTATAAACCAAGCCGTTGTTTCCGTCAACGTTACCGCCGTTATCGCGTAGAAGCGCGTAGTCCAACGCGATCGTGTCCGTATTACCAATGTACGCGAAAAAAGGGTAAACATTCGCCATGAAAAAAGATCCGGTCTGCTGCAAAAATTCCAGCATCGGTTTCATAACCGGTTCAACAAGATCCGGTTCAAATGAACCGGACGAAGGAGGGTACGATGACTGAAGCGCCCCCATCGCTACGGGAGACGAGACTTTGATCGTCGAAGCGACGTCGTATTTGACGAGCGAAGCGTATACATTTTTCATCGCCGGTACGAGGAATGCCGTGTTTGCGGGATCGGCGAACACTTCGTTTCCGACGGCGATCGCGTCGACGATCGTGTTCGGGTGGTAGGGTAGGATGTTGGACTGTACCCACGTGTCGGTGAACGACTGGTCGGCTGCCGCCGACGAGAGCTGCTCGTTCGGCATCGCGACGGTGACGGAGATCCCCGAGCCGCCGAGGGCGGAGAGTACGGCGGCGTCCGTGTCGAAGATTTTTACTCTCGCGATGCCTTGGGATTGGAGGAGCTGGACCACCTGCTGCGGCGGCGGGAGGTTGTCCGCGAGGCGGCCGTAGTTTACTCCGACTGTGCCGGAGAGAACCGTTTCGACGACGAAAGAGACGACGAAAATAAAAATAAATGCCGGGAGGAAGTTGGATAATAATAATTGTTTATGGGAAGCCATTGATGAAAGAAGAAGATGAGAATTTTAAGGTTTTTTGTTTTAGTACGAGGATAGAAGTAATGGAGTGTGTTTATATAGAGAGAGGTTAATTAGCATAAATTATGGGTTTAGTGGGTACTTAGTGGGGAAAATGGTGTGATTAGTGGGTAATTAGGGTTTGTTCATTATATGAGATATACTATATATATACATAGATGTATCTTGTATGTATATATTTTGCACACATTGTTCATTATATGATATATAGAAGAGTGACGATGATTAATTGTTTTTATTTTGTAATGTAAATAAAAGAGTGGAGAATATTTGAATATTAAATACTAGTATTATTTATGTTTATGCATTGAATTTTGTATAATAAATGTATATAGATATCATAGTAATTAATGGTGAATTATGGTAACTTAATTATTTCACATAATGAATGCATATATATTTAATGTATAGAATATTTTCTCTATGAAATTATGTAGTTGATTTGAGTGTCAAGTGAAGCACATATACATTGATACATATGTTTAAAAAAGGTGAAATATAGTATGAGATAAAATGCCAAATCCAAACAATAAGATGTTATTAATGTTTAAATTATGATTATTATTATTATTATTTTACTAAATAAATAACTAATAACTTGGGTATTTTTTGGTCGTTTAAATTTGAAAACATTGAGCAAAATATTAAATAAATATACCATTGCAACTTGATTTGGTAAGTTCGTAATAGACGAACATGAGGCTTAATTTGGGATGTAAATATTCAGTAAACTTAATCAGATTATATAAATTTTATATACTTTTTAATTTTTATATGATCCGGTCGCGAAACACTTCTATTTGGTTGGTTCTTTTCGCAGTTACGCTGGGTTGAGGATTTTGAATCGCTCGGATATAACCAAATTGCTAACAAGAAGATATTCGTACTTAAGTCAGAGTTAGCACTCCAACGGTTAAGTTAGAAGAGATCGATATTTATTTTGTGAGCGAATTAAGAGATACGTGTGATATGAAAGAGTACATCTTTACGAGCGAGAATGCATACTTACTTATAGTATGTCCAACCGAATCTCAAGGCTTCCCGAAAATCGGCCCGAGCATACACTCGCGGCCGCATCCGTTACCTCTAATGCCAGTCATCACCTTTCCCCGGGTATCCGAGCAATTATTCTTGACTAATCAGCCTCATGTCTCTTAGTGAATGGCCCTTCATACGTTCCCTTAATCATTTTCTCCTTTTCGCCTGTCACAAGTCATTCGGCCATTGATGATGGTGTCAGTGAATTTAATACACGAACACGTGTGTGGGTTGTTTCTTGAACTCTTTCTTTGTCTGGATCAACAATCGTATGTATATGTATGTATTTGATTATATATGTTTTTTTAAGAGGGCGAGGAATTTCATCTTTTGATACACTTTTTAAGAAGGAAAATATAAGATTTATTGATTTTACACAAACGTTTCACCATTTGAACATCGCTTTTCAATATTTGAGTTCATTCACATAGACAACTATGATGTGAAGATCGATACATACGGATTGAGCGATGCAACCTTTTGTAAGATCTTTCGAATATAATCATACTACTAATTATATTCTATCGATTTGGTAATTTACTTCAAACTAAAGAAATTGTTACGTTGTCTAGGGTGTAGGATTTAACCCCATTAGCAAATATCTAGTTTAAAAATTGAGTAGTAATCGTATCATTCTCCCATAACTGGACCAAGCCTCCTTTGAATTGGCTCAAGATCAAATGCCGATTCTTCCTTTTTTGATGGCTCTACTTCCACTGCCTTTATTGTTTGTAATCACAATGGTTCCTGATATGTTTTATTATTTAATTTAATTAGAATTAGTCAAATTATATGTTAGTGGGTAGTTTTTTATTAGTGGGCATGAATTAAATTAGTGGGTTAGTGTGGTTAAGGGATTAGTGGGGTGGTAGTTTAATTATTATTTATGAGTATTATAAATAGGGTAATTAGAATGTTACGTATTATAAAGTTTAAGAATCAATTAATCTCCTTCTGTCTTCTCTTAATTCCGTCTCTAATTCTTCTTCTAATTCTCCTCCTAATTCATATCTCTCAATTTCTTCCTAATTCTTGAAACTATGTTTTCTTGCTCAAATTACCACGTAACAATGGTATCAGAGCCGTTACGTTCCATGGAGGCACGTAACCAATCAGATGATGAGTTTCGTGTTGAGGTTATTGAAACCCTAGCTCGGCACGAATCAAATTTCGACAAAATACACAATACCCTCCAAGTTGTTCTCACCGAACTTCGAGCTCTAAGAGCCTCCTCCAAACCCAAAAATGATGTCAACCCCTTTGTTGTGGGAGAAACACCACTACCGGTCAAGCAAAAAATAAATATCCCTACAACACACTCAACTCCAAACCCTCCAAACCCTGCCCCAAATACGAACCTCAAACAACAAATCCCAAAAGTCGCCGCAGATAACGCAACGGAATGGATTTTCCAAGCCAAGCAATATTTTGAATTTCAAAGTATTGCCCAAAATCAGCAGGTGCACCTCGATTCATTTCGTTTGGAAGGACTCACTTTGGAACGGAATCGCCGGTTAATTGGGTTCAAGGGCTCGTCGGCCGGGGAATATTTTACTAAGGCGTTGCTCTACCGTTTTAGCCCTACCGAATTTGACGATTCTTCCGAAGCCCTCACTCGTTTCATGAAACAAACACTCATTGATGCCATTTACCATGAAGAGTTTGAACAACTCTCTCAAATATGTGATGGGTCACCCGATCAACTGAATTCGCAAAATGATCCCATACACGTATCAAGACTATATCCTTGAGGACAAGGATATTTTGAGTGGGCGGGAATGATATGTTTTATTATTTAATTTAATTAGAATTAGTCAAATTATATGTTAGTGGGTAGTTTTTTATTAGTGGGCATGAATTAAATTAGTGGGTTAGTGTGGTTAAGGGATTAGTGGGGTGGTAGTTTAATTATTATTTATGAGTATTATAAATAGGGTAATTAGAATGTTACGTATTATAAAGTTTAAGAATCAATTAATCTCCTTCTGTCTTCTCTTAATTCCGTCTCTAATTCTTCTTCTAATTCTCCTCCTAATTTATATCTCTCAATTTCTTCATAATTCTTGAAACTATGTTTTCTTGCTCAAATTACCACGTAACAGTTCCATTGTTTTCGCTCATTCTCTCCAGCATCAAAGCACGGATTCTCTTGTGTTAGAAGCCTCTAGCTATTCATGAAGCTTGTCTTTTTGCTAACCATTGGAAGATTGTTTAGGTCATCTTCGAGTCCGATTGTCTCAATGCGGTCCACTTTATCAACGATCATGATACGGTCGTACATTGGTCTTCCAAAGTTATCATTGATGAGATTCGCAAATTTTGGCACCTTTGGCCGAAATGGAGATTCAAGTATTGCCCCCGAAATGCAAACTTTGCGGCCCACAACTTAGCATCTTGGGCCTCTGCCTCTAACTGGAGTGGTTTTGTTTTTGAAGATTGTATTCCTATTTTTTGTTTTTGTGACATTGGTCATCCTATTGTAGACTTTTTGGTTCCTTCTTAATATATTTAATTTTCTTATCAAAAAAAAAAAAAAAATCGTACTTTTTCGTGTAACGATAGAACTAATATAAAATTTTAAATTAAATATATATTATAAAAAAAAAACAAAAAAAAATAATTTTATGTACATTTACCCAAAATTCACAATTTATCAAACAAAAATATATATTCAAATTTCTTACTCATACATAAATATTGTTCGATTCAATCCATTGACATTGAAAATTGAAAATATTCCCTCCAAATTCCAATACATAATAATAATAGAATCAGAATGTAGATAGACAGCTTACGTACTACGCATAGTATATGTTCTTTCAACTTTCAAGGACTAAAATTTTCCTGAAACGACGTCGTTTTACACGCAGGTTTTTAAATTGGCTTAAACTTTCCACCGTCCATCGCAAAGTGAAATCATCTCCACCGTCGATCAAATGTGAAAGCATCTGAACCGTCGTTTTCCATCACCCCCCCTTTTTTTTTTTTTTTTTTTTTTTTTCAAAATTTTAATTTTAATTTATTAAAAAATAAATATTAAAAATCCAAATAAAAGGTAGGTAAAGAGAGAAGTGGCGAATCCCAGTACCAATAGCAGCGTCACAGTTGAAAAGCAAAAGCAACAGCTGAAGCGGCGGAGATTAATCGGCGGCCGGAGTAAAAAAAAATGTCGAGCGTTGAGGATGACAAGAAACCGGCCGATACAGGAGCGCACATCAATCTCAAAGTCAAAGGACAGGTTTCACATTTTCCTTTTCCGCCTCGATCGATTTCATTACACAGGATTTGTCTATTTTTTATTTTTGTTTTTGTTTCATGTATTAAATTTGTTGTTTGGATGTTGTTTGGTGTGTTTGATATATCACGAATCTGATTCTAGGGTTTTGAAATGATCGCTGCTTGTTGATGCATTTTCTAGGGTTTTGCCTTTTTTTCCCCCTCTTTTAAGTAAAAGATAATTCATTTTTTTTTCACTTGTGATTTTTGGATTTATAACTTGTTTGATGAGAATGTCTGTGTGGCTCATGGATTTGTGGAGTGGTTTTGTATGGGGAGTTAGTGGTGTTAACTGTGTTTTTAAAGTTTTTCGAGTTTCGGTTTACGGTTTGTTCTACAATACACCCGGTGAATTTTACCGTACGCTTGTGTAAAACATTGTATATGTGTGCGATTGTGTGTAAATTAAAGGTTAAAAACTACCGTGTGTATTTCACAAAGGTGTAGAGCATCTTAAGTTCATGTGAGGGTTCCGTGAATTTCGTTTTTGTGTATTAATCATGATTTGTTCTTTCAAATTATGTTGTTTTTTAAGGCTGACACTATACATAGTTATACATATATACATACACAGTTTATTGAAATTATAATTCTCTCGATTATATGGATAGCTCAGTCTTGTTGTTTGATGATCTGTGAGTAGCCAGTTTGTGTTGCTCCTTTGGGTGGAATAGCAATGCCCTGCATTTTGTTCTTATAAAAAGTCAAAATATATGTTTGTCAATCTTGTTTTTGTTTTTTTGGGCGTGGTTCGGGTAATAGTACAACCACAATTTTACGTTTAGAGAGATGTAGAGATCTTGTCTTTACTCTCTGTATGAGCCAGAAAATAAGCGGCGACAGTATTGATAGTAGTGAAAGAACTAATGGTAACTTAGCAATTTAATAGATATATGGTTGGAAAATTATCCTTTTGATTTTTTAATTGTTTTTTTAACTGGAACGAACTCGTATCTTTTGGTGTATATTTTCTCTTGTTACCAAACAATCACATTTTTCATCGGTGTTTTTGCATCTCCAATTTTTTTTTAATTATTTTTTTTTCGTTTTATAAAGTTATCCAAATCTTGACTAACGGCCTTGGTCAAAACTGTTGTTTAATCACAATGTCTAATACATTCACAATTTCTACTCTTCTTCTTGTTTGACAGTTGTTAAGCATATACTTGTAAGAAAGGAAGATTTACGTACATGGGCTTATTAAGTGAGTTGGTACTCGATTTAGATTTTATGGAAGCTATTTTCTTCCCTTGACAGGATTAGTCAAGAATCATCGATGTTTCCTCCGATTCTTTTTAGTTTTTTTTTTTTTTTGGCTGTTGATTGGCACATATAGTTCCGTTTCAGTCTGTGGCAGTATTTTTTAAGCTTTTGATCCTTTTATGCCCTTCATATGACTTGTTTATCACGACTCTAAACTGTCATCCAACCTGTAAATTTGTTGAACACTTGGAAGTTCGTTAAATATAACCTAGTTCGATTGCCTTGTTGTAGGATGGAAATGAAGTGTTTTTCAGGATCAAAAGAAGCACTCAACTGAAGAAGCTTATGAATGCTTATTGTGACCGACAATCTGTGGATTTCAATTCTATTGCTTTTCTGTTTGATGGCCGTCGCCTCCGAGCTGAGCAGACTCCAGATGAGGTTACTCTCTCTCTCTCTCTCTCTCTCTCTCTCTCTCTCTATATATATATATATATATATATATATATATATATATATATATATATATATATATATATATATATATATATATATATGCTTTTACACGTGAAATTACTGCCTCGTCCTTATCACTCGAATCTTGTGCTTTACAGCTGGAAATGGAGGACGGTGATGAAATAGACGCAATGCTTCACCAGACTGGAGGAGGCACAACTGCTTAGCAAGGATGGAAATGAAGTAGTATTATTGTAGTATATATATATCCGTATTTTATCGACTTCTTAAATATCCGGATATGTTTCGATTACCCTATTGCTATTTTTACAAGGCTTTAAGTATCTTATTATGATGTGAATGCAAATCAGTTCTATTTTTATAAGTCTTTTAAGAATTTTGTGCGGTTGATTATTTTCCATTGTGTTGATTTGCATTTATATTGTGGCTTTTTTTAGAATTAGGGTAAAATACAGGGATGCCTAATGCAATAAACCCGGTTCAAATTTTCCGAAACGGTTTGGTCCTTCCTAGGAAGTTATGGTTATGAATTTGTATACTGCGCTCAATTTGAATAGTCGAGCACAACCTTTTAATTGGTCGTATTGTAGATAATCGGTTACGACTAGAATTTGCAATTTCAGCTTTCTGCGAATCGAAGGTTTCCAAAACCTCTGTATATATATGTTTAACATGGATTGATTTTTATTTGTATGTTATATACGGTAAAATTTGAACCGTTTTGTCTGATTTGCTAACGTAGAAGCAAATATTTACCGAATAAAAGGGCGAACAAACCACATGGAGTTAAATTAGTTAAAAGTTTTGCCAGAATGAACATAATAATTCCTTGTGCTTACGTTTAATGCCAAAGAAGTGACCATAATTGCTTGCGCATTTTCTATTCATTGAATCAAGATATATCAATATTTTGTATGTATATATGTATGAATGTATCTACGTATTAGAGGATTACGGGTTTATTATACGTTATATGTGTGGACTTCATCGGGTTATTTATCCCAATATAAACGTGTATAGATATATACATATTCTGCACATATTCACGTGTGTATGTGTGTAAAATGTAAATCGAATGTGAATAATTAACCGTTATATTTCACCAGATATAGCATCTGCAAGATCGATAATTATGCGTGATAGCTTATATAGTAAAAAACGAGGATTACTTAATAAACTCAATTTACGCACATGAAGCATACAAAGATACATCAAATATTGGTCTATTTAGGTAATTGAGTTATGATTCGGCATTTCGAGCTCATATTCGTTGATCATGTATTACAATAATATAAAAAAAATTATGTAAACCCCCCCAAGCCACGTGCATCGTGTGCTATATAAAGAGATGACAGAATCATACATTTGGAGGAAACAAAAAAACAGTGGAGCTAATTCAGCAGATCAAAACAGCCAGCAAAAAAAATAATAGATGAAAAAGAAAATATATATAGTGTTCGACTAAAGAGAATGGTTGGCAAAGGGCAATATTGTCTTTTTGCAAACCGTAAACAATTTCTCCCTCATTTTTTAGTGTTGACACTTTTTATGTTTTCCAGTCTTGGAATTTCTACATCGTTCGACTATGGAGAAGCACTCTCGAAGAGCCTCCTCTACTTCGAGGGCCAGCGCTCGGGACGCCTACCTTACAACCAGAGAGCCACCTGGCGCCACCACTCCGGCCTCACCGACGGCCTCGAACAAGGGGTCCGTTACATGTATAATAATACAAATATGCATTTCTAGTTGTTTTGATTATATTTACACCTCTTTTTTTTTTAAGTCATTTTGATAGAGAAAAAAAAATTCATTCTTTTTTATTGAGTTTATTGCATTCGATACCCTTTTGATATATCGAACTGCTCAAAAACAAAAATAAAAATTAAAAAAAAAATTCTTGTGTTTTTAATATTAGCAAACTACCTTTAAATGAAATGTAGAAAAAAATATTTTCAAAAATTAGAGTAGACGTATGAATGTCGATATTGAGGCCTCGATCATGATTGATACAATATATAGGAACCAATGTACTAACAATTCTACGAAAAAAACGTATCCTTTTTTTCTAATATTGTGATTCGGAACATAAATCAATTAAAAATTTACCGAAAGAAATTTGTGACATTATTGAAAATGTGTTATTGTTGGGAATAGGTGGATTTAGTCGGGGGCTACTACGATGCCGGTGATAATATAAAGTTCGGTTTGCCAATGGCGTATACGATAACACTTCTTTCTTGGAGTGTGACCGAATTTCACGATCAAATCGCCGCTGCCGGCGAACTCCGACATGCCCTTGACGCCATCAAATGGGGAACTGATTATTTCATCAAAGCTCACACTCATCCCCATGTTCTATGGGCTCAGGTTCTCTCTCTCTCTCTCTCTCTCTCTCTCTCTCTCTCTCTCTCTCTCTCTCTCTCTCTCTCTCTCTCTCTCTCTCTCTCTCTCTCTCTCTCTCTCTCTCTCTCTCTCTCTCTCTCTCTCTCTCTCTCTCTCTCAATTATATAAGGCAATGTATAATAGAATCTCAGTAAATTAATACTCGATAAACTAATAACTTCATTGGATAATAATTTATTCCAGTATTGTTTCGGTAAAAATGTAATATATTATTAGTTTGACAATTTATTTTTTTCACTAAATTAATAGAATTTTGTGAGTCCTGTATTAATTTATAGAGATTTAACTGTATATAAAAGGTGGGTGATGGTGAAACCGACCACCAGTGCTGGCAGAGGCCCGAGGACATGACCACGTCTCGCCGGGCTTATAAGGTGGACGAGGAGAATCCGGGCTCGGAAGTAGCGGCGGAGACGGCGGCTGCTATGGCGGCGGCCTCTATTGTGTTTAGGAGAATAAACCCACGTTACTCTCGCCTTCTATTGGTCCATGCGAAACAGGCAAGTCGGTTTCGTCAATAAAATAAATATGTCTTGATTATAAGAAAAAATAAAAAAAATATATACTCATTTTCCATTGTAGTGTTCACAATCTTGATCTATTACTAATCTAATTATTAATTCGGCAAATTACGGCCACCCTTGGTCAAATTATAAAAACTCTATTCTGTTTGGGTATTTATAACTACTCCCTCAACTATGTATTATTGTACGAAAAGACCCTTTCAGAGGTAAATTTAGGGATGTTAATTCGGTAAAACAGAGGCGAAATTTCGGTACGCCAACATTTCATACCGTTGACGAAGTAAATATACGATTTGGTTCGATAAATAACTTAATTACATAAATGGTTCGATAAATAACTTAATTACATAAATTTTATGTTAAAATATTTAAAAGGAGGGGGTGACTGTAATTACCCAAACAAAAAAGTTTTTTTTTGTAATTTGGTCATACCTCAGGAGTGGTCGTAATTTGCCCCTACTTAATATTGTGTTTTATTTTCCTTTTCAAATAAATATTAAAGTGAAGATTGAGTAGTTGTAAATTGCAGTTATTTGAGTTTGGTGACAAGTATAGAGGGAGATATGATGCGAGCATTGATGTAGCAAAGGGGTATTATCCGTCTGTGAGCGGGTACATGGATGAGTTACTGTGGGCCGCTCTCTGGCTATATAAATCAACGGCCAATATTAGCTACTTCGATTATGCCATTCAAAATGGGGAATCTTTTGGTGGGACCACTTGGGCCATTACAGAATTCAGCTGGGATGTTAAGTACGCCGGTGTACAGACAATTGCAGCCATGGTATATTCATTCTTGCCTTTTTTACCCCTCTTTCCACTCCTATGGTAAAATTTACCCATTTTCTTTTCTTATCGTTTCATATTTTACTCACATTCACATGTATCTGATCGAATTCGGGTTGATATATTTTCACCATATATAAAAATCTACAATTATTGTTGTTGGATGATTAATGTGATCTGGAAGGACCTCTATTTTGTCCGATTCAACAAATATTTTGGTAAAAAGAGTTTTATATAATCTAGTAAATCTAAGAAAATGGTTATTGAGTTTCAAAGACATGTGTCTCAATTGGTTTCATACCGAAACAAGCGAAACTATAAATGAGGAAAATATCGAATATTTATGTATTATTGGTCTTGACAAGTAAATCACTTATTGACTTATTATCATAGAAATATTTTCATTTTTTGTTTTTTTCTTTTAGGGACATAAACTTAAATTTTTCGCATCGAGCTATATGGCACTTATCATTTAATTAATCCCAATTACGAACTAATGAACAAGTCCTTGTTACTAATCTCGCAGCTGCCAACTGAAGGAAGAAGCAAAGAACAGAAAGAAACCCTCCAGAAATACCGCTCAAAAGCAGAGTACTTCATATGCGCTTGCTTAAACAAAAACAATTCCACTAACGTGGAACGCACCCCTGGTGGGCTCCTCTACACCCGTCATTGGAACAACATGCAGTACATCTCCAACGCATTGTTGCCTCTCGCGGTCTACTCCAACCACCTCCACTCCACCAATCGGACACTCCACTGCGATTCCGGCCAAGTGGGCCCAGACGAGATCCTCACCTTCGTGAAATCACAAGTGGACTATATTTTGGGGTCCAATCCTATGGGAGTGAGCTACATGGTAGGCTATGGACCCACCTATCCGGTGAAGGTGCACCATAGGGGAGCATCCACCGTGTCGTATAGAGAATCAAAGGTTTTTATTGGGTGCATGCAAGGGTACTATAGTTGGTTCGGACGAAGGGGTTCAAACCCGAATGTTCTTGTCGGAGCTTTAGTTGGTGGGCCCGATAAAGATGATGGGTTTAGTGATAGGAGAGATAACTATGCCCAAACCGAGGCTTGCACGTACAATACTGCGCCTTTGGTTGGGATTTTTGCCAAGTTTCACGCATTAGAAAAGGTTTATTCAAATTCCACGGTTTCAAACAAATAGAGACAAATGGCGACGAATTATAAATAAAAAAGCAAAACTACAGAGCACATGCTTTGGATACCATAGCAATTTTGTGTTACGAACTTATCTTGGATCGTAGACGAATGGTGAAATCCAGGGTAGATTTTACTGTTCATCTCATATGGATGTTTGTTTTTGTGTATGAATGAGTAGTGAAAATGTACCCGATGTAACATTTAGTAATCGCAACGAATATCACGACAAGATTTTATAAGCTCAGCCAAACACACTCTCCTAATCGGTATCTAATACTTCTACCGGTTAACAAGTCATCACAAAGAAATTATGCAAAAGGTTACAGCAAATCGGATGCAAAATAAGAGCGCAGAAGACACTATAGACATAAAAATAGTATTGAAATAAGCAAATCAAATAGTTGAAAGCACATCCCTCCAATTCCGAGAAAATATATTTATCTTCAGTTTTAAGATAAGCCCCCTACCATCGTACAAAATTAAGTTCTATAATAATAGCAGCTTCTAGAAGATGAAACACGACGACTTTTGGCATATCCATCCAGTTCAGAATTTAAAGTCTTTCTTTTTGGGTGCCACCTGCACTTGTTGAAGGAGATGGTTTATTTTGCAGACGACCTATATATAGGGTTATAGCAAACGAAAAAAGTTTGATAAGAAGATACGGTATCAATTTTAATCTCAATAACAACTTGGTGCAAATATTATTGTAGGAAATTAAATGAACTTCAATTGTATAATTCATAAAATGATTAACTATATAACATATCTCCAAATTTATACGAAAGCATATAATTCAGGGACTAAACTGCAACTTTATAACTCTATTTTGACTATCTATCTTAAAATGGTATTTAACCAAACTGCTTTTCAAGCAGAAGATGCTGGAAAGTGATTTGAAGAACTAATGTGAGATTAAATTAAACTTTTGTGATGGCAAGGTCAAATTCAATATACAAACGGGAGTAATACTCAACCTAAATCTCTATCAAGATACACAAAAGAAAAAAAAGAAAAAAAATCTGTTTATGGTCAACTTCACCGATCAAACATAATGCAGACTACGTATGAATATCTTCGATCCAATAATCCACAAAACAAACAAAAGAAGTAAAATAATCTGAAATATCTTTTCCTTATTATTGATAAGAACAATTTGGTAGTGAGTAAACAATAAGGGGGGTGATGGATTCACAAACACGGTACTCACGAGAACAATGCACCACGTTCTTGAAAAATAAAAATAAAAATAAACGAGAATACAAACAATTAAACTTGATGCCACTAGAATTTGCGCAAAAGATTCAGAAAATGCATAATCAAATTGAATTCGTAACTATAACTCGAATTCATCTAGAGAGACCGCGGAAAAAAGAGAGCTAACCGTTGATTTACTACAGCAAATTACGTAGAGGAATCGGCAATTGGGGCCGGAAGGTGATTCACAACCAACGGTGGGCGAAGAGCTCGGTGATTAGCATCCTTCTGCTTCCGAGCATTGTACATTTCCTCCGTCTCAACCACAACCAACCTTTTCACCTAAATTCACACACACACACACACACACACACACGCACACACACACAAAATAGAAAAATCAATCAGTTCAATTTTGCGAGCATGACTGAAAACAAATTTTCAACCGTTCATCAAATTTGAGAAAATCAACAAAAAAAAAAGTAATTGGAGAAACCTGCTGGATCATTCCGCGGACGGTGGGAGTGTTCCAGCGCATGACGGTGCGGTTGCACTTGGTGAGGCGGAGGGCCTCCAACGTGCGGCGGTGGAGCTGCCTGGTGCCGGGAATTCCCCTCACCAGAGTTATGTATAGATTAGGGCTCCACGCTACCGGAACATTTGCTTTGAACGCGTTGAAAGCACTCATTTTTTCTGTGTGTGTGTGTGTGTGTGTGTGTGTTTTCCGAGCTAACTGTAGAATAATAATAAATCTGGTAATGGTTGATGAATTTAGAGAGAGAGAGAAGAGAGAGAAAGCAAACTCAGCAGAGAACAGTGAGAAAGTCTAGGGTTCCACAGTCCGTAGATAGTTCGCAACGACGTCGTATGGCTTCGTGGGCTGCAATTTGGTTATCCTGTCGGGCCGAAGCCCGTATCGAATGGGCCATATATATTAACTATTATTTGTCCATTACTACGAGGGGCGGATGGATCGGATCGGAATAAGCCAATTCGGAAAAAAATCCGATTTTTTTTGGAAGAAAAAATCGGAATCGAAATTCCGAAAATTCGAATGAAAACTTTTGTTCGGAAATTTTTGGATGGAAATAAGCGGAATTCAAGAATTTCTATTTTTTGGTCACCTAAAATATAAAATACACAATAATATCAGGATTTTAAGTGTTATATTTGGAAAAAAATCGGGGATTTTTCGGAACTTAAAATCAGATCGTAAATCGGAATCTCATATATATTCCAATTCCAATCCAAATAATTTCAGAAAAATCAGAACTTGGAATTCAAATTGAAAAATATTGTTCTAAAATTAGAAAATTTCGAATCGGAATCGGCGGAAATCAGAGATTCATTTTTAATTTTCACCCCTACTTACTAGCAAATAATTTAATCATTTTGCACATAAATGATAAACGATGAGCTTTTGTCATATTACCAAATGAAATATTGACTTCCTTAGAAATATATCAAGGCCTAGAAGATTAAAAAAAATATATAATAAATAAATAATTAAAAAAAAATTAATTCATCACTCAGAAAAAGTATCTAAAGCAAAGTAGAGCAAAAATTGGCAGAATTTGTTTCCAACTGCCACAAAAAACAAAATCATGGCAGAATTGTTCTCTGCATAATTAAGAAAAATATAGCAACAATTTCCACAATTCAAGTCTCAAAAGGACCAAAAAATCGACTCAAAAACTCGGTCGATAAAAAATGAATCTTCGACCAACCAAAAAACGGAGCACTCTGCCTCACCACCCAAGAAGCAATAGCTTCAAAAGAGCCATTCGAATATACAGCCCATTCTTCGCTTGTCTAAAATACGCAGCCCTTGGATCGTCATCCACATCAACCGTTATCTAAAATCCGTCCAAAAAATAGATAATAAATAAATAATAGAAAGTTCGAATTTTAAAAAAAAAAAAAAGACGCCAAACAACACCTACCTCGTCAAGCCTCGGCAACGGGTGCATCACAACTGCATGTTTCTGCATCGCATTCAACACGTCCTTATCAACAATGTATTTCCCTCGAGCCTCCTCGTATAAATCGATCCTCTCTCCAAATCTCTCCCGTTGAATACGCGTTTGGTACACCACATCGCATTTAGAAGCCACCTCAATTAAATCGGCGCTCTCTTCCCATTCTACCCCTTTAGATGTCAGATAATCTTTTATGTCGTCCTGCAAAAATTTAGAATTCGTTACCTCGTACTAATATTTAATTTCATATTGAAAAAAAAAAAAAAGAATGCTGACAAAATCGTTAGTACTCTCACCTTCATTTTCACTACTTCGGGTGAAACAAAGTAGATTTTAACATCCTTGTACATCGCCAACAAATAGGCGAGTGAGCGGACTGTTCTTCCGTAAGCAAGGTCTCCAACGAGGCCAACTTTGATGCCGTCGAGTTTTCCGATCTCTCTTTGGATAGTGTACACATCCAAGAGGGCCTATTCAATTCCGAATAAAAAATGTAAAAAAAGAAAAAATATTAAGTTGAAAACGACACAATATACAGTAGAACCTCGATAAAACTAATACTCGATAAATTAATAACCTCGCTTAAATAATAGTTTCTCTCGGACCCGACTCCGTGAAATCGTGTTAAATTATTAACTCGATAATTTAATAATTCGCTAAATTAATAGAATTTCCCTAGTCACGACTGTATTAATTTATAGAGGTTCAACTGTACAAGATTTCTCGTACGAGAAGATCAAGAAATTCTAATCCCTTAGTAAAGGCATTGTAACAAGTAAGAAATTCATAATTAAAAGCCGAAAATAAATCCAGGCTCGTGAACTAAATTATCAACGGAAAAAAACTGCAGACCTGAGTTGGATGTTGACCAGGTCCATCTCCAGCATTAATAATCGGGATATTAGCCGTCGTTGCAGCCCTTTTTGCAGCACCACTTTCGAAATGCCTCATCACTATTATATCGGTGTACCCTTCAACCGTTCTTATAGTATCTAAACACAATTATAAATCAAGAATTAGGAAAAAGCTCATCATATAAAACTAAAAAAAAAAGTTTAATTTTGTTTTTTCTTTAACCAGTGAATACCTTCAAGCGTCTCGCCTTTTGCAGCTGACGAGAACTCGCGTGCATTTTCCGTAGTCAAAACTTCACCGCCCAATCGTTTCATAGCCGACTCAAAAGAAAGCCTAGTTCTAGTAGATGGCTCGTAAAATAGCGTCGCCATAAGATACCCTTTAAGAATCTGGCTTCCACCGGTGGTCTTCACAATCTTCTCCATCTCGAGTGCCACGTCGAATATTGCACCGAGGGTATTTCTGTCAAATTGCTGAGCCTCGATGATGTCTTCGAGCTGAAACTTGCTCCCCTTTGAAATTGAAGCCTTGGTCTCCATCTCGAAATCGAGCGCCCCACTCTTGAGGGCCCACTTGCCTCTTTTCGAATTGATTGCTTTCTCGTTTGGGCATAGCCAAGAGTGCGATGTGTCGGCAGATGCAGAGATGGAAACGGAATTGAGCGTTTGGTTTAAATTACTGTTTCGATAATTGCAGATAAATTCGGCATTGCACTTTGTTGATGCCTTGGGAGAAAGTATAGTGCCACTCAATGTCCAAGCGGAATATGTCGAAGAAGATGCCATTACGAACAACAAAACAACCTAATCAAATATTAAAAACTCGATTCAGAATGTCGAAGAAAAACGCGTTTCGATTGAATAAAATAGGGAAAAATAATACAAAAACTATACACGATAAAAAGTTAAAATCCCTATGAACAAACCCTTTTGAAATCAAATCTTCCAATTTACAGTATACATACACATATAGATATATCTTCACACAAAAATCATAGCCATAAAGATCCAATCTTTTGTTCTAATTATTGAATAAAAATAATTATTGTTCCTCAATTTACCAAAAATCATGCGATTTTTTATTTATTTTTCCAGAATTTACGCATAATAATCTAAATTCAAGAGACCTAAATAATGGATAAGATAAGAGAAGCCAAGCGAAAAATGAATTGCAGAAAAATCAAAATACATACACAGATACATACATATATATACACAAATGTTAAATTGAGTAAGAAATAAACCACAGAGGAAGAAGCTTACCGAAAAATCTGAGAGTTTTGTTCGATGATTTGTGAGTTAATGCGTATCGATATTAATTATTCGATACAGAAATCACTGAAATTTTGATAAAATAAAAATAAAATAAAATAAATTTGAATTGAGAGTGGAGACGAAAAAGCCACAAATACCTCTGGATATGTAGAGTGGCGTAGCAGAAATAGGTTTTGGCGGAAACCCAAATATCTTTACTTTTTATTTATTTATTTATTAATGGATAAATTGCATTTCACCCCCTACAAAAATGTTTTGTTTGCACTTTCCCTCCTAAAAATTACAAAAAAACGAGACTGTTCACCTTCGAAAATCGAAATATACAACTCGGTGCACTTTGCCCTGAATGTGTATTTTCGGTTTAATTCTTGTCGGATTTGAGTGAATTGGAAGTTAATTTCATATTTGAAGTCTTTAAATGTCATTTAACCTTTTTTCCACCCTACATTACATTGATTACGAAGTACAAAGAACAAATTTTGTCGAATCTGGAAGAAAATTTTGTTTGATTTGGAAGCGAAATTCATCAATTTGGCAAGAGAATTTTGTTAATTTGGGAACCCTAAGTAACTCTGAAAGGATGATTCTCAAGTGGAAGATGTAAAATGACATATACACCCTTCGTTCGGTGAGAATTAAACCGAAAATACATATTCGGGGCGAAGTGCAATCGAATGGGGACATTCTCATTTTTGTATTTTGAGGGAGAAAAGTGCAAAAAATACGCTTTTAAGGGGTGAAGTGCAATATGCCCTTTATTATATCTGGAGATAGTATTTTCTGGAGCGCAAATAGCAAATTTTACTTTTTTCCCCTAAAAAGCACACCACCAATATAGCAGGGGATTTTAGTATAGACCTGCTTAAACCCTAGTGATTGATTTCCCCAGACAGTGATCTCCCCGCCAAGAGAAACCCAACTGAAGAAAGGTAATTCTTAATATTCATTTTACCTCGAAATACATTTACTTTGATCTTCGCAATCAATGCTGAATATTCTCCATCTCCAATTTGCGTAATTTGGGCAAATCTTGCATTTCAATTGCCTTCAATCTGTTTGATATTTTGCCCCAATGAATTAATACTGAAGTTGTTTTTTTTTACAATTTTAAATAGATCACCCATTTCATTTGCCTCCAATCTGTTTGATAATTTGCCCCAAAGAAGTAATCAAGTTGCTTTTTTTTTTTCTTACAATTTTGAGTAGATGTCCCATTTCATTTGCCTCCAATCTGTTTGATATTTTGCCCCAATGAATTAGTAGTGAAGTTGTTTTTTTTACAATTTTGAATAGATCACCCATTTCATTTGCCTCCAATCTGTTTGACAATTTGCCCCAATGAAGTAATCAAGTTGCTTTTTTATCACAATTTTGAGTAGATGTCCCATTTCATTTGCCTCCAATCTGTTTGATAATTTGCCCCAAAGAAGTAATCAAGTTGCTTTTTTTCACAATTTTGAGTAGATGTCCCATTTCATTTGCCTCCAATCTGTTTGATATTTTGCCCCAATGAAGTAATCAAGTTGCTTTTTTATCACAATTTTGAGTAGATGTCCCATTTCATTTGCCTCCAATCTGTTTGATAATTTGCCCCAAAGAAGTAATCAAGTTGCTTTTTTTACAATTTTGAATAAATGTCCCATTTCATTTGCCTCCAATCTGTTTGATAATTTGCCCCAAAGAATTACTAATCAAGTTGCTTTTTTTTTTGTTTTTTTTATTCAATTTTGAATTTGTTTAGGGAAAGATGAAGAAAGGGATTCACCCGCAGATGCAATGGATATCATACGTGACGCAAAGCGGTCGTCTGATGAATGTGACGATGACCAAGATTCACCAGGTCGGTAAAGTTTACCATTTTCGAGCAAAGCGACAGATGGCACAAAGCATCGGACAGATTGCCAAGTTTAAGCGTCGGTATGGAGAGAAGAAGGAAGAGGAGCCTGAAAATATATGAATTCATTGAGGTGCTACTGCTTTGTCCTCGTACCTTTTTTTTCGTGTTTCTTTCTATTCGAGTTGACACATTGCTGATTTGTGCTCGTTGTTTTTAATTTCCATGTGGTACTTGATCTCATCTATCCTTTTTATTTGGAATCCAGTGAGTTTAATCGCTGTTATGTTGTGTTCTTCGTTAGCTTGAAATTGGTTAGATATTTTGAACTTTTTAGTCTATTATGATTACTTAATAGCTTAAGACAATGGCCTCACTGTTGAAAATCGAATTGGCGATCTTAATAGTTCAAGAAATTCTTACTTAGAAGTTATAATATTTCATCTCCTTAGTTTCTGAAACACTTCAATGCAGATACAAGTGTTCGTCCTTCATCGTTTCTTGTAGTAACTTCATTAGTTGTCGTTGCTGTTTCTTTATGCCTTCATGTGCTGGTAAAAATTGTACGTTCTTGCTCAAGAATCTGTCATCAACTCTTTACTCGTCGATGCTTTTTTTTTTCCTGGTAGCAATTTTTTAATTCAAAGAAAGAAGTGCTTTTTGACTCTTGGGACTCGTTTGGGAATGTTGATATGATTGATTGAATTGGTTAAATGATTATATTATCCATGAAATGTAATATGCAATTCCGTAAAAATGCGGATATGCGATTCCTTAAAAATTATACTTGAGTATCTTTTAACATTTTGTATGTTGCGTAAAAATAAGAGTCAATTCCTCATGGTTATGGTTATAGTGTTGCATCTGTTTTTGTCGTCTCCATAGCCAATAGTTATCTAACTATGTAATGGCAGATTTGTAGATGTAACAATTGACGACGGCGAGTTATCTTGAGAGTTGAGAGTAACATTAGGTTCTAAAGTTATAATTTCCCGTTTCTCAAAAACCTAGTATTTTATTTAGAAATTTATTATTTTTCGTGTAGGGTAGAAATATCGGACCCCTAGAAATATATTTTTTAAGTGTATATTTGGCCCCGATAAGATCGTGGTTCCGCCACTGATTTCTCGATTAATAATATGTAGACCCGAAACCAGTGATCAATTTTGGGTCGCATCAAGTAATTGTGCTTCCCCAACAATACATGTATTATGTCTGTCCACGGTTCAAGAACCGGGTTCCTGGGTCGAAATTGTTGGGTTAACGGGTAAGGTAACCCACCCGGTTCACATTTCGATTGATTAGATAAGTATGAAAGGAAGCTACTTTTTTGGTATAGCTATATGTTAGAGAACCCTCACCACAAAAATGAACTTGGGACCATAAATTTTGGCGTTGCTCTCTCCACTTGAAGCTTTTTATTTGCCCCCATTTATATATATATATATATATATATATATATATATATATATATATATATATATATATATATATATATATATATATATATATATATATATTATAATATTGTGGACTTTAGCACATTGGAGAATATGACTTTGACATGTGTCCTTACATGTGTAACTATTTAGAGCAATGAACAACTAGGTGTGGACATGTGTCCTTAGTGACTAAGCATTTTCTTGTGTATAAATATGAGGAAGAAAAATGTATTGTATACTTATATATCATCTAATGAAAAAGAATATTTTGCTCTATATTGTGTTTCTAGGCTTTTCCACTAACACAATTATATTTATATTTATATATATATATCTCTAATTAATTTACCATAGTGGGAATTTCATCATGCATTTCTCAAGCCATAACCATCTCTTGCAAATGAGTAATATTATATATCTATTGAATTCAATTTCGTATAATCGATAAACGAGCTAATGGGAATTATTTCACAACACGTTATCAGCACGAGGTTTTGCTCGGAAAAAGGTAGGTTATGTAAGTTTGTTTATTTTATTTGATAAAATCCAGATCATTGATATCAAATGGTGATGCGAATACTACGGCATTTATACGCCACCGATTTTCGGAGGAAAGGAAGGATATATATTTATAATTATGTACATGTTGATTTATGAGAAAAAAAAAAAAAAGTTATTATCTCTAGCCTCGGCTATGAATTTTCAACTTGCAGTGCATGATTTTGCAAATTTAGAAACTTGTAATTGATTATTTTCAAATGGGCTGCATGAAAATTATTTTGCATCTTTCATGAGAATAAAATGATTTGGCCGGTTAAAGTCAATTGAATTTGACAATTTATTATTTGAGTTTTTGGAAACCGGATTTACATATATGTGTTTTACTTAATTGGTCAACCTGTCAGGTTGTTAATTTGCAATTAAGTTTGTTGCTAAGGATTCTTATGTATGAAAATTATTTGATTGGGTACAATGTGAATGTGACCCTTACGGAAGTCGACAATTTTTGGATGATGAAATCTTCCATGAAAATAAGTTTGGGCTCGGTCCCTATACACTATTACTCCAGACATAATATTGTAGAGACTGTGGATATGGTAGCCCTTGTAAAAGGCCATAAAACAAATTACGGGCCTGATTCCAGTATAAATGGCGGACATAGTAGTCCCAATTAAGAGCCGATTAAAAGGCGATGATAATTACTCCGAACATAATGTTCGTAGATATTGTAGACATCGTAGTCTCCAATAATGGCCGATATAGAAGCCGTAAATATAACCCCGGGTGTGATGCCCGTAGAGTCACTAAAGGTTGTGATTCCCCTAAAAGGCCAATGAGGCTATTAAAATAAAAATAATTGGGTACGGTACCCATATAAATAATGGACATCTTTGTTACGGGTCGATTGAAAGGCCATAATAAAATAAATAGGTGGTTATGCCTACAACGACGAAGTGAAAGATAGTCCTCGTCAAGATGTTCTTAAATTGACAAAGGTGGATGCAAATATTTCCGCCTAGATAATCATTTGGTCAAAATAAATTAAAACTCACGAGTTTATTGCCTACAAAATATATTTTGTCCTATGAGTAAATGTTATATATTTGAGATCATGCATGATAATATTTTAATGGTTACGATATAACTCTCTCGATGTAACGGTTTTCGAGATTGAATTTATTTATTTATGAACGTACCTCCCTCGGACGATATATAACCGAGGTTGAGCCTATAATATTTTCTCGAGATAAATATAAATGACGTCAAATTTAAATACTTCTCTCGGATGATTTTATTCCCGAGATTGAGCTAATTTCTAAGATAAAATTTATATATCTCTCTCGGAAGAAATATGCCCGAGATCGAGTTTATCATATCTCCCTCGGACGATACATTCCTGAGGTCGAGCTTAATTATATATTCCCCAAATAAAAATTTACGACTCTCTAGCTCGGACGATTTATTCCCGAGTTTAAGTTAGTAAAACTCTCTTGGAAGAAATATTCCCAAGGTCGAGCTTATACACCCTGATGATATTGGTAATATTTCAAAGTTAATTTACTATGTCTACTAATTGTGTAACATGTACATATCTCTCTCGGATGTTAAATTCCCGGGATGCAGTTTGCAAAACACCATCGAACGAGAAATTCTCGAGGTTGAAATTGTATATCTCTCTTGGATGTTAAATTCCCAAGATTGAGTTAGCATTTTATTGACATATTATTTAATATGGATGTACATGTGAACAAATATAATAGACTATTGTCTATATATTATAATTTCGAACTTTGAAATTGAGTTATATATCTTTCTCGGACTGATTCCCGAAATTAAGATAATAATCTACATATCTCACTCGAGTGACATATTCACGAGGTCGAATTTTAAAAGTTCTCCTTCAGATGAAATATTTCTGAAGTAAAGTTTACATATCTCCCCTGAAATATATATATTCCCGAGGTTGAGTTTAAATATCTCCCCGGACGATGTATTAGTCAAATTGACAATTTAATATATTCTAAATTTTATTGAGTGTGATATTGCGCAAAGCACGAAGTAAAACTAAATTGCTTTCCGTAGAGATTATGGCTCCGGGAATAAACAATTGTTCTGCTTGTGATATTAAAAGCATTAGCTTTATATTGTATTGTGTCCTAATTCGAGTTTTCAATTACTGCACCACCATGTCAAATAAAATGGTTAATCCTGAAATATTCAGGTTTTGACTTGTTAATATGGGGACGCCCATAAAATATTACGGTGCCTTGAATTAAAGAATATAATACGGACATTCGTACGATATAAGGATCATTATGTCCGAAGAGAATTTCTGTAATTTATAGAAATCTCGTTATATTACCTTTAGTGCAAAAGGGTTGATAATATTTATGAACCAATACAACCTTTCAAGTGGAACAATATCTTAAATATTTATGATTTTGTGAGAAGCATCTTATAGATGATCTCGCGTGTGTTTATTATGTACGTGCAATACGATTTTGCACGTTTTCTGCACAAGTTACTATACTCCGTGCATACGAGAATGGATAGTGGTGGAGAAACTCGATCAAAATAATTTTGATACATTTTGTGCAGTATTTGGGATAAATATCAGTACCTTGTAGCACACGCTCACACTCATATGGATGAATTAAATCCACTGAATAAACGAGTCATGATAAACATGCTCTGGATAAATATGTCGAGATTAACCTCTCGACTAAGGGCAATTACAATTATAAAATTTCGGGATGATTAATCCAGTGAATCACGTTCAAAAAATAGAATGTCAGCAGAGCCGAGTTTGGCCTAAATGTGAGAAAGCGATTAAATCGAAATTGTCTTTCATAGAGGAACGAAATAAATACGGACTAATGGTACCAACTCCGAACAATATAAACTCCCTGGATATAAATGGGGTTTTGTTCGTAAGAGGAATAATGACAACAAAATTGTTCGGTATAATGTGTGCCTTGTCAAAAATATTGATTCTTCCCAGTGTATGGGAATGATTATATTAGATGTATTTACTGGTTATGAATACTATCAATTTTCGTTTCTTAGGGTTGTCCATGAGGGAATGGACATACATCTAACAGACATTCTAATGTCATATTTATGGTTCACTGAATTTTGTTATACTCCTGTGGATTTAAAATGCATAAAGCAAAGACGAAGTGATAATATGTTGCACTCTTTTTCCCTTTTGTTCGGTCTTTTTCCCATGCGGTTTTTCTGACATAAGGTTTTTAACGAGGCAACTTATGATTATTAAATAGCCCATTTGGAGGCCTATATTATTTGTTTTAGGGTGAGCACATAATGCTATGATGTGTTGTACTATTTTTCCTTTTGACTGGTTTTTTCCCATAGGGTTTTCCAGCTCAAGGTTTTTAATGAGACAACCTACAAATTGATTGATAGCCCATATTGGGGGATTATATTGCTCATTTCAGGGGGAGCAATAGTGCGTTGCACTCTTTTTCCCCTTACGACTGGTTTTTATCCCATTGGGTTTTCCAGCTAAGGTTTTTAACGAGGCAGCTTATGCACACGACTTGGATTTTAGTCATGCACTCTTTTTTCCTTCTGATCGGTTTTTCCCACTGGGTTTTCCGGCTTAAGGTTTTTAATGAGGCATCAATTCAGTCGATACAATAGTGCTACGTCCAAGGGGGAGTATTATAATATTGTGGACTTTAGCACATTGGAGAATATGACTTTGACATGTGTCCTTACATGTGTAACTATTTAGAGCAATGAACAACTAGGTGTGGACATGTGTCCTTAGTGACTAAGCATTTTCTTGTGTATAAATATGAGGAAGAAAAATGTATTGTATACTTATATATCATCTAATGAAAAAGAATATTTTGCTCTATATTGTGTTTCTAGGCTTTTCCACTAACACAATTATATTTATATTTATATATATATATCTCTAATTAATTTACCATAGTGGGAATTTCATCATGCATTTCTCAAGCCATAACCATCTCTTGCAAATGAGTAATATTATATATCTATTGAATTCAATTTCGTATAATCGATAAACGAGCTAATGGGAATTATTTCACAACAATATATATATATATGGCCATGAAAAAGGCTACACAATTAGCTTATCTCATTGCTCACGTCATATATCCCTCCACACAAAAAATATTAAATACTTCTCTTGGTGATTTTAAAAGTATTTTTCTAAATTCTTTGATGTAGTAATCTTGTTTGGTTGTGATGCTTCACGTGACACAAGTTTGGTTGGATTGCCAATTTTATCTACATTATCCACAACTTCAAATTATGGTCAAGATCAATTAAATTGGGTGAAATAGGCTATGTAATATTGTATAATATATTCTTATCAAAAAAAAAATATTGTATAATATAAATATGTATTTTTTATTTATTTTTTGTTTTTTTTTGGATCAATTATGAAGGGATAAACTAATATTACTTTCAAGTTTCAACTCAAGATTTGTATAATATAAAACCATTAAAATAAAAAACAATTCAATTCACAAGTAAACCAAAAGAAGACCATTAACACATGGTGTTCTACACTTAACCCACAAAAAGCACAAGCCACTGGGTTAATCAACCAAACCAAAATATTAAAAAAAAAAAAGACAAACACCAAAAGTTTAAGACACATAATCTAACAAACAGCGCAAAACGCAGTTTTGCATTATTTAGCTGCACAGAGAAAACACACCACCTGAGAGCTATTCTACAACACATGCACCGTAGCAGGATGCAAGCATTTTAAGCGCATCCGCGTCGTCATGAGATTCAGCTGCATCGTCCGATTCCTCCACAGTGATGGGGGGCAGAACCCCCTCCTCGACATTGCAGCAAATGGCTTCAAATATAAGCTCCTTCACTTCCTCGAGCCTCTCCTCAGACAGTGAAACCTCAGCCAATAGCCTCCAAGCGTTTTCCTCGGACGCCTCTTCGTAGTCCTCCTTTCTTTTCAATACCATATGCCCGCTAATCTCCCAAACCGCTGGATTAACTTGAGTGTCTAAAAGCTCGGAACTCACTTCCCCGAGTGCCTGTTTCTCCGCATAGCACTGTATATAAAACCAGCACACAATCAGAAAATCGAACCAAATCATATGTAAACATCAAAGATAGTGAGAGTGTAATCAAACCTGTGGGAAGAGGAAAACTCGTTTTCCACAATCAGCAATGAGCACGTTGTAGGGGATGTTGTTCTCTTGCAGACAAATGCACGAGTTCGAGACAATGTTTGACAAGTCTTTGAGCGTGTTTCCGCCCTCGAAAACAAGGCCTCTGACAGGATAGTTAAGGATGTCGGAGATTTTTACTCCACCGCTTGTAGTGGTTATCTTCTTCGAAGGGGCCCTTTCGATAGGGAAGGGCGTCGCTAAGTAGTAGGCCTGGAAGTGAAGGTGGTTGATAGTTGCAAATGCTCCCAAGCTATTGTAACCCAAACGGAAGTAGGGGTTCGCTGTTTCTACAGCCATGTGGAGGGCGAGCAAGAAGCTCTCGCCGTCAATCCTCTGGGGCAATTGTTCGAGAATGCGAGGGATGAGTAACACATGACCGTATTCAATCGGACTAACCTGTTAAAATCATACACAAGAACATTATCAAATTGATGCTTACATAGCTTAAAGAATATATGAATTCCAAAAAGTCGATAAAGGGGTGTTGAAGTTGTGAACATACATTAATGGCGACAACGCTGGGCGAGTTATCACTGTCAATAGGGGCGTTTGGGAAGTAGTGGACTTCGTTATCGTCACTAGCCTCAAATTGGAAGAGGACTTCTTCTTGTCCGACTTTAGTGAAGTTGAACTTGGTCTCGTCAAATGGCTGCAGGACTTTGTCCACACGAAACTCCGTCGGCCTCTTCTTGAGATGCCTCCCCTCATTCAGCTGTGCAATGAATCCATAGTTCCCAGCAATCACCTATACAAATCATTATCATCGACAAATAATTAGACAATTATTAAACAAAAAAAAAAAAACTACATTAAATTCAGGCAACGGAGGAGAAGACAACGGACCTTGGTATCACAAGCAGTGACATCATAGCGGAAAAGTCCTCGCTGCATGCGATCCTCCCACTAATATCAAGAACAAATCAATTTCAGATAATAATCATCGCGAAATTCCGGTTTAAGTAGATAAATTAGTTAGCAAATAATCTTACCCCAGCAATAAGAAGGGAATCAAGGAAATCCACTGGGGGCTCTGTGTTCTCAGAGACCTTTTCACAAACACCATCCTTCGCCTTCTTAAAAGCATATAAAGGCAGTTTGGCCCCTGAGCAAATCAAAATTACAAAGTTAATTTCCTGAAGATAAATCGAGAAGAAAAAACCCTAGAATTTAATTTGATCGGGGGATTAAATTTTAAAATTTAATTACCAGGAAGGCAGCAGCTTCTGAAGCAATTGCGGCCGCAGCCGGTAACAGGGCGGACACCTTCCTCCGCCTCATCCTTCTGGTAGTTGGAAACAACAGTAGGAACCCTCTTAATCTTCAGCATCATCTTCGGATATCTCTTCTCTTTACAATTATTATAAAAATTAAAAAAAAAACCAACTTTTTTTTTTGCTCGATCGAATAAATACTAGGCGAATATATATACAGAGCTAGGAACTAAGAAAAAAAGAAAAAAAAAAAACGACCACCGCCGGCGAGGAAGAGGAGATCGGAGGGGCTACCGCCTTCAGAAGGCAATGCTCCACGTCCACCGTGCGGCGAAGGATTGCTCTCAGTTACACCGTCGTTACGCCGTCGTATTGTACGGACATGTGTCGGGGATCGATTGACTCTTAATAAAGCCGTGATGTCGACAACTCTTCTTCCTGGGTTTTTAACCCCCAATCGATGGAACTGGGAAGAAGATTGATGAGAAACGCCGTGATTAATTTAGGGATTAGGGTTTTTTTTTTTTGTGGAATTGAAATTGGGGATGAATTGAATTACACAGTTTGGGGGAAAAAAGGGGGTTTTATATAGTGCGGGGAAAGGAGGAGAGAATGTGGCTGTGGTTTGTGGCTTGAGTGTGAGCGGCTCTGATTTTGTGTACTTTTGGTGTGGGGCCTACCTTTATTGTATTTCTTCTACTCTTTTTGTTTTTTTTTGTGCATCGACATAAATAATTACTTGGTTTATCTTTATTTGTGAACTTGTATTATATATATATATATATATATATATATATATATATATGTGTGTGTGTGTGTGTGTGTGTGTGTAAATTAATATATTTTGGTGCATTTTAAATTTAAATTTTTTAATTAATATTTTTTAATATTATTTGTAATATTATTGCTCATATTTTGTATTATATAATAATAATAATAATAAATAAACAAAATTCACGAGTTAACTCTTGACCTATTACAAAGTGAGCACATTTTTATCCTTAATATCATATTTTTTTGTGCATATTTTATTATTAAATAGTTTTAAAGGGCAAATAACAACCAACTCCCTGAGGTATGGTCAAATTACAAAACTCCCCCTCTTGTTTGGGTAATTACAACCACCCATTCAACTATAAAATTTAGTAGAATCTTCTAGATTATATGAAATATTATCACTTTTGTACCCGTTTTATCCTATTCGAACTCCACATTTCGAAGCAAAATGATCATAATATGTGTTTTTTGGCTTGTATATATCAGATTGTGACGCATCAGAAACTGTATTTTTAAACAAAACGAGTACAAACTAGAGTACATTCCACGAAATCTAGATGATTATGTTGAATTTGACACCATAAGGGTGGAGGTGTAAGAAAAAAATCATAGTTGAGAGGGTGAATGTAATTATCCAAACAAGAGGGGTTTTTTCGTAAATTGACCATACCTCAGGGGGGTGATTGTAATTTACCCATAGTTTAAAATTAGAAAGAAATTTCGTCGAGCGTGTGGGAATAACTTAACATGGGTGGAGCCACGACCACGTCGCGCGTGTAGAAGTCATTCACTATTGGAAAATTTGAGCCATAAAATTAAAAACTCCCAATTGACAGTGACTTTTGGGTCAACTATTGCCATGCACTTTTGATTAATTAAATAAATGGCCTTTTTTATGGAATTCAAATCCAAATACATACAAATCAATTGATATCGACACTGGCACGTGACACTCACATGCTATGCAAGTTGCAATCCAATAAAATTCTTAATATTTATTTTTTATATATAATTCTATTATCTTCAATATTGTAAACCACACTCGAATACTCGATGAATGTATACCGAATATAATGCGCAAGTTCATTTAGTGGAATTTATGAGCTCACACATAACAAATTTATCGATTAATTCTATGTTAAAATTAGGGATGTAAATGAACTGAGCTTTTTCACAAGTCGGCTTGAGTTTTTTATTTTATTTTTTATAATACAATTCTAATAATATTAATAAATAAGAATACTAAAAATGAGACACAAAATAGCTCGAGCCCGAGCACAAAAACAAATAATCGAAGAACTAACATTTAGGAGAATTGGATGCAAATTGTCATAAATTTCCGAAAATACATCGGGCCAAACTTTTGGTCAAAGCAATTTTAGCCCAATCACTTATTCAAAATCGGGCCACTTTAAATATCATATGGGCCCTTTTCATGATTTCAAATGGCCCTTTACCCTTATTAGCGAATAAAATATTATGTACATGCAAAAAAGAAAAAAAAAAAAAAAAAAAAAAAGAAATACTATTGATGGTGCAATATTTGCATCCTCAAGATCTTCTTCTAAATCCAGCTTCTTCGTTTGTCGGAGAGTACGTCCAGCGCCGGTATTTAGCCGGCGAAGGCGAACTAATCGACCGAAAAAAGATAAAAACAAGAGAGAAAAATTGATAAATAAGTGTATTATCTATATATAATATAAAAAGAGGATCTATGCCCTCAATGATTGACATGTGGCAAATGATGATGTCATTTATCAAAATTGCTTAGTTGGAGTTCAATTGATGAAGTGGATTCCTCAATTGATTATGTGACATTTTTATTTAGGTATGTTTTTAAGTTCTTTCCTATTTCACATTTACACAATCATTTATTAATTACCACATATTTATATATAATATTTCAGGAATTTAATATCCTATCATTTTTAAAAATATTTTATTGTTTTATAATTTTAATTTCTGAACTATATTTTTCGCCTGTTCTTTTTTAAAAATTCAGAACACTCAATTTTTTAACGAGTATTCGATTGTTTATATCATATTTTACACACTATTTTTTAATTGCAAAATAATCACAATTATATTTAATTACTTATACACGGTTAATTAATTGTTTGTATGGCACGTTTTAATTTAATTTTCTGAAATATATTTGTCGAATGTCTTTTTTATAAAAAAAAACAGAGCACTCATTTTTTTATGATATATATTTTCGAATTTAGTTTTTTTCATAATAATATTCAAAAATAATATAATACTAATAATTATTATTTTTACAAATCATTAATAATTCAAATAAATATACCAATAAATTAATTAATCATCATACATGGATTTTTTTTGTTTAAATATTTTGCCAACATAATTTATATGTATTAATTTAATTTTATAAATATTAATAACTAAACAACATTTAAATTTTGAAATTTATATTTTCGGATTCCAAATTTTGAATTCAAATGTTTTTTTACTAGAAATTATCAATCAATTCCCCAATTTTATGTCATATAATTTGATTTCTTACCTATTTAAGTTGATTGGTTTTGATTCATATGGTTAATTAATTCATGGAAAATATCTAATCAACAATAATTGGTTAAGATTATAACATTAAATGTGTATTTCCATAATAACTTACTATTTACTTTTTTATTTTATAAAACCCAAGTATAAATACTCCTCATTCCAATCCATTTTATTCACTCATACTCTCTACCCGAATTTTACACTCACATAAAAATAAAAAAAATAGGTCATTCCCGAAATGGCTGCAAAGAGGAAATGTTGTATTTTTTTGTTGTTCATATATTCATAGTTTTACATGTTTTTATTTCATTATTTTGATATAATGAATGTGTGTAATGGTTATTTACACATATACATGTATTTAGTCTAACATGTTATTTGTTGTTTGTTCATGTTATTTTTGTAGATATTATGGATAACATCGACCTATGTGTTATGTGTGACGACATCGGTTGCGTCAAAGGAATAGAAAGAATTTCGTGAATCTCATATGAATTGTGCGAGAAAAAATACTCATTTTTTTCATTCCTTAAAAGACCGTCATCGAAGTGATAAATGTAAAACATGATATGTACGTAACTAACAATTTTCTATTATTTATATATGTTTGTAATTATTTTTAATATTGTTTCATCAAGCTCATTTATTATATGGTTATATATGCAATTTCGCTATTTAAAAATTTCTATATTTCATTTTTTAATTTGTGTAAAGTTGGATCACCTGTTCGTTTTTTGTTTTGGAAATTTATTGTTTTCGTCTTTTTTTCTTGATTTGTTTCATTTAACTACATTGAAATGTTGAGTATTAATATATTTCAATATTATTCCATTAAGTATTTAATGAATTATTTAGTTAATAAAATGCATTATTAACTAGATTTTTATTTTTTATTACATTTATTTACGAATTAATTATTTTAATTAATTATATAAATTACTTTATTTATTTAATTTTCCTCGCATCTTTCATTATGATTTTTTTTCCGGATAATGTTGTAACATAAGTATTTGTAATGATTATTTTGCATATCAACTTATACTTTAGAAGAAAAAAAATAATGTCTTACATTAATATAAAATAATAATTTGATTTGATTTGTTTAATATTCTTATGAAAAGTATTGATTTTAAGGATATGATTAATGACTTGAATTGATTTGTTTGATATTCTTATTAAAAGTATTAATTTTAAGGATATGACTGATCACTTGATTTTATTTGTTTATTTATTTTTTGTTATGTTTGCCTTTGTTATATACAAATTGATATTATTTAGGTTTCTATTTATTACTGTATCAAATCAATGTGTGTATTATGCTAAATAAATTATGAGCATAATATTTTGTACCTAATAAACACGTAAAAATGGTAATATTTTAAAAGCCATACTTTCATATCTTTAATTTGACTTTGTTATATCCATTAGCCAATTTTTACGAGGTAGATTAATTGATTTGATTGTTTGGTTATTTTTGTTATGTTTCCTTGATTATGTTATTTCTGATTCTGTTTAATACATTACTGTTTAATGTTATTATCAAATCAATACATGTGATTTGAATAATTTTTTAGTAACCCCTAACAATCGCATTTATTTATTATGCATCTTAATAATTTCAGATTCTTATTAATTCTAATTGTTTGAATTTGTTTGATTTGTTCTAACCGAGTAACACAAAAAATAATAAAATATATTGTTTGCTTACAGTTATTTTATTAACTTATTTATTATGTGAAAATTAAGTATAAATACCATCAACACAAACTCATTTATCTCATTCTTTATCAACACATTTTGTTATGATCATGCTAAACCAAGGTCCTCCCTCACCTTAAAACTTTTTTTTGTCATATTTATGTTTTGTAATTTCATAATGCGATCAATATGTTTTGTAATTTCATAATGCGATCAGTATTGTGCGATGTGCATGCTCGCTTTGAAGCATTTTATTTATCGTCAAATGTTTATTACGTTATACGTTTATTATGTATGCGTATGCATAATAATCTAACGAATCATTGTTTTGCTTTTCTTTTAATTTTCAGATCCATGGATAACATCGTGTGTGTTATATGCGGCGACATCCGCAAGAGAGAAGCATTGTGGCGTTGTGTAGAATGCAAAGATATGATTTAGATATATTATATGGATGAATTTTAAAAACTTTTACTTCTGTTTTTCCATCTTTGATTATACATTCAACAATTGTAAGTTTAGTTTCGATGAAGAAGAAGTTGAGTTAAATGAATGTGATAATGTAATAAAAAAATACTAAAGTAACTCATGTATGTATTTCGTTATTTGTAATAGATATTCTTATATAATTTGTTGAATATATTTAAATAAATCTTCTTTAGTTTTTATATTTTCATGTTACAATATTAATTTGTACGTATCGTAATAATTCTTTTATTTTTATCATTTTTTTAATATTTACGTAAAATATTATTAGTTTGTACGTTCATAATAATTTTTTGCTATTAATTTTTTGAATCTTTATGTACATGACACTAGATTCACTCTTCTTCATTCACATTAATTCCAATATTATGATATATTAGCAACATTGTGCCTAGATGTATTTGTGACAATGTTTGATTTTGTATGTTTTGAAATAGGAATAATTGTTTGTGCAAGCATATTAGAATTTAGAAGTACTGCTCTTGCAGAAAAATCTATACTAACTAGAGAAATATATAAATTATATAGCAAAAATTCTACATTGATCAGGGAAGGAAAAAACACATTAAAAATAATGTGCAAAATAGATAGTAAAATATACATATGTGAAAATGGATGTTGTCAATCCAGCGAGGACATTATGCGTGTGTATTCTTTGGATCATTAAAAAATATTTTAGAGAAATTATCTCTTTCCCTAAAACAAAATGGTTTGATATTCCAATGAAAAGAAATCAACTACACCAAAAAGGCCCTTTTCTAACGGTTATCATCCGTTAGAAAAAATATTTCCAATGGAGTAAAGCCGTTAAAAAATCAGCGTTAGAAATAGAGTCCAAAACATTTCTAACGGATATAAAGCGTTAGAATAATTAAAAAAATCCGTTAGAAAAAATAAAATAAACGTTGGGAGAGAAATCATTTCCAACGCTTAAGTGCGTTAGAAATACCATTGGTAACGGTTCTTACTGCAACACCTCTACCTAATGTCCTAACGGATATGGCTGTTAGAATAATTAACGAAATAAATTAAAAAAAAATCACAATATTGAAAATATAAATGATTCGAATAATAATTATTCATAAATAATAGAATGAAAATTATTCTGTCAAATAGCCATATATTACAATTGACTGAAAGTACAAAAAAGTTCCACGCAATAAATCCTCCACCACCATTCATACATATTAAATCCAAGTCCTTAAGATTTATCAAAAACTAAATAAAATGGAGTAAATAAACTTAATTACATACTAACTCGAGTCAAATCCCATATTTCCCTGCAAATGCCTGGCCAGAGTATCACATAGTCACTATATATCAAACTGTTAATAATATCACCATCTAGAGTTGAGGCTGTTAAACATGCTTCCATTAGCCATCAAGTGAACTACTTTCCATATAATTGTGGTACTTGAAGCAATTTGACCTGAATTTTATATAGAGAAAGTTAGGCAAATAAGAAATCAAAACGCTCATCTATGCTCAATTCGAAACTAAACAATATTAAATATCATTTCGTGAGGCACTTAAATGCATACATATGGACTAACCGACAATTTGAACTTCAACCCATTCAAATTTAGTTAGACGGTTCAAAGACAGTGACAGTTTATTGATTAAGTTGAAATTCAACAAAATATCAATACATATAAAACATAACCAAACTCCACTTAAAATCTAATTGGATGAATGGGTTTAATTTATACTAATCAAGCAATGTTTTCTTTAACTAACTACTATTGTGTGCAAAAGAACTTTTGAGCAAGCTTCAAAACACATGAGAAAAATAATACAAGACAGTGCTATGATCTTACCTTGTTGAAGAATGCATCAGAATCCAGTGGTTATACTCATGTATACAAATCATCAAAGAGATCGAACTTGGAGAACCCCTCGCCCCCATTCTTCAAATACTGAATAAGAGAGAAACAATTTCAACTGGATTAACATGTCGTGACATACTCAAGAACAACATATTAATATAGTCATTTGGTATGCCAAAAAGGTCTCAAACATAAAACATAATTTGCTGTCATTTAACGAGGCCTTATATTCATTAATAAAATGGATACTTATCCCTGAAATAGCACATACCTTTTGTTTAAATCTTCATCATCGGTTAGTATCCAATAATATTTTTTTGTCACGAACAAAATGCTCATCATCCTCACCAGTAGATTGCTTTAAAGTTTGTAGTATGATCTTCAACATTACCAAATATCCATGGGTTCTTATGAAAAAAAGATACATACAATCACCTATAAAAAATACAACCATAAACAGAGTCAAATATTTATTCTGGCAAAAGGTGATGTTCATCCTTGCCCATAAATAAAACATTGGCTAATACAAGCAAGGGAATAAATACAAGCAACTTGATATAGATTTGACATTTTTTATGGCAAAGGACATATAAAAACACTAAACAAAACCATGAAAGCTTAACATTTGCTCGTCTTTTAAAGAGAACCATCTAATCTAGTGAGAAGAGCGAACCAATTTTAACCAACAGTGTGAGAACTCTACTGAAAATGAATATCAAATAATAAATGATGGAAAATTAAAAGGTACCAAATTATCACCCATACATTTCTTGGACCTCATTCTTCAAAAGATGCAAATGACTTGGCAAGTATTACCATAGGAAAATAACAAATCAGAGCAAAAATCTGAAAAGAAAAAACAATAAGAACAACTAAGAGACATAGATAAATGCTAACAATTTATCTTCTAGATACAAATAATTGAAGAATTCCAGGAATCATATTTTAGTTAATGAAACTTAAGGAAACCAACACACAATTGATTATTAATTAAACAATTTTATATGGTAGCATCAAATATAAACACTAAATTACACACCGAGTCTATACTTCAATGCCTAAGGACTCAATAATATTTTTTCCAATCTACAACTTCATAACATTCCAACAAATCAAATAATCATGAAAATTATAAACCTAATTTTCAGATTTCTTGTACGGAAAAATTAATACATTACAGAGAAATTAAAGCTTGAATATAAAGAATATGCGAATTATAATTACACAATTACCTTAAATTGTCGCTCAATTGTTATTATCACAGCCACTTCTGTTGTTCGTATATGCAAATTTTTAACAGGAGTTGTGTGTTGTTGCCGGTGGTTAAAGAGAAAGTAGAAACCCAAACCCTAGAACCAAAATCGGTGACGATGTAAGTCAGGCCGTGTCAAGGAGGAAAGGGCGATGGCCTGTTTTGCGGTGTTGGCGGTGTCATTGCCGTTCCGGACTTCCGATGCTAGCATCGTGCGATATGCTTCAATTCTCACCTTCTTAACATCGTTTCTTTTCTCCCAGACTATAATATCAAGGCAAGGGAATGGTCGGTTTTTTAATTAATCATAAATAAAAGAATAATTCTTAATAAATAATAATAATAATAATAATAATAATAATAATAATAATAATAATAATAATAATAATAATAATAATAATAATAATAATAATAATAATAATAACAATAATAATAATAATAATAATAATAATAATAATAATAATAATAATAATAATAATAATAATAATAATAATAATAATAATAATAATAATAATAATAATAATAATAATAATAATAATAATAATAATAATAATAATAATAATAATAATAATAATAATAATAATAATAATAATAATAATAATAATAATAATAATAATAATAATAATAATAATAATAATAATAATAATAATAATAATAATAATAATAATAATAATAATAATAATAATAATAATAATAATAATAATAATAATAATAATAATAATAATAATAATAATAATAATAATAATAATAATAATAATAATAATAATAATAATAATAATAATAATAATAATAATAATAATAATAATAATAATAATAATAATAATAATAATAATAATAATAATAATAATAATAATAATAATAATAATAATAATAATAATAATAATAATAATAATAATAATAATAATAATAATAATAATAATAATAATAAATAGTAAAAGGATATAAGCGGAGTTTATGTATTACTAACACATTATAACCGTTAGGAATAATTAGATAAATATTAAATAACACTCATTATTAATACTAACTGATAAATTACAGTTCTAACGGATTTTGACTGTTAGAAAATTCTAATGGATAATGACCGTTAGAAATCATAAAATATGGCTGTTAGAAAAAACTCCATATGGTGTAGTGATCGACGTACAATATTACGAGATTGATTTTTATGAAGTCGGTCTCGATTACGGATTTGTTGAGATTGCAAACTGAAATTTGAGGAAGATCTCTATGAGTATTAGTATTAGTATTAGTATTAGTATTAGTATCAATATTAATTACAATATCAATATCACTATGAGTATGAGTATGAGTATGAGTATGAGTATGGGTATAAATATCAGTATCAGTATTCGTATCAGTATCAGTATCACTATAAGTATCAGTATAATATCAGTATCATAATAATATCAATATCAGTATCCATATCATTATCAATATCAATATCAATATCAACATCAATATCAATATCAGTATCAATATCAGTATTAGTATTAGTATTATGATTAGTATTAGTATTAGTATTAGTATTAGTATTAGTATTAGTATTAGTATTAGTATTAGTATTAGTATTAGTATTAGTATTAGTATCAATATTGATATCAATATTAGTATTAGTATGAGCATCAATATTAGTATCACCATCAGCATCAATATTAGTATTAATATTAGTATTAGTATTAGTATTAGTATTAGTATTAATATGAGTATCAATAGTATCAGTATCAGTATGAGTATGAGTATCAATATTTGTATCAATATCTATATCTATATGAGTATTGGTATGACTATTTGTATGAATATTAGTATTAGTATTAGTACTGATATTAGTATTGGTATTAGTATTAATAATAGTATTAGTATCAGTATCGGTATCGGTATCGGCATCAATATGTGTATGTGTATCAGTATGTGTATTAATATTCGTATCAATATTAATATCAGTATCAGTATCAATACCAATATCAGTATTATTATCATTATTATTATTATTATTATTATTATTATTATTATTATTATTATTATTATTATTATTATTATTATTATTATTATTATTATTATTATTATTATTATCATTATTATTATCATTATTATTATTATTATTATTATTATTATTATTATTATTATTATTATTATTATTATTATTATTATTATTATTATTATTATTATTATTATTATTATTATTATTATTATTATTATTATTATTATTATTATTATTATTATTATTATTATTATTATTATTATTATTATTATTATTATTATTATTATTATTATTATTATTATTATTATTATTATTATTATTATTATTATTATTATTATTATTATTATTATTATTATTATTATTATTATTATTATTATTATTATTATTATTATTATTATTATTATTATTATTATTATTATTATTATTATTATTATTATTATTATTATTATTATTATTATTATTATTATTATTATTATTATTATTATTATTATTATTATTATTATTATTATTATTATTATTATTATTATTATTATTATTATTATTATTATTATTATTATTATTATTATTATTATTATTATTATTATTATTATTATTATTATATTATTATTATTATTATTTATTATTATTATTATTATTATTATTATTATTATTATTATTATTATTATTATTATTATTATTATTATTATTATTATTATTATTATTATTATTATTATTATTATTATTATTATTATTATTATTATTATTATTATTATTATTATTATTATTATTATTATTATTATTATTATTATTATTATTATTATTATTATTATTATTATTATTATTATTATTATTATTATTATTATTATTATTATTATTATTATTATTATTATTATTATTATTATTATTATTATTATTATTATTATTATTATTATTATTATTATTATTATTATTATTATTATTATTATTATTATTATTATTATTATTATTATTATTATTATTTATTATTATTATTATTATTATTATTATTATTATTATTATTATTATTATTATTATTATTATTATTATTATTATTATTATTATTATTTATTATTATTATTATTATTATTATTATTATTATTATTATTATTATTATTATTATTATTATTATTATTATTATTATTATTATTATTATTATTATTATTATTATTATTATTATTATTATTATTATTATTATTATTATTATTATTATTATTATTATTATTATTATTATTATTATTATTATTATTATTATTATTATTATTATTATTATTATTATTATTATTATTATTATTATTATTATTATTATTATTATTATTATTATTATTATTATTATTATTATTATTATTATTATTATTATTATTATTATTATTATTATTATTATTATTATTATTATTATTATTATTATTATTATTATTATTATTATTATTATTATTATTATTATTATTATTATTATTATTATTATTATTATTATTATTATTATTATTATTATTATATATTATTATTATTATTATTATTATTATTATTTATTATTATTATTATTATTATTATTATTATTATTATTATTATTATTATTATTATTATTATTATTATTATTATTATTATTATTATTATTATTATTATTATTATTATTATTATTATTATTATTATTATTATTATTATTATTATTATTATTATTATTATTATTATTATTATTATTATTATTATTATTATTATTATTATTATTATTATTATTATTATTATTATTATTATTATTATTATTATTATTATTATTATTATTATTATTATTATTATTATTATTATTATTATTATTATTATTATTATTATTATTATTATTATTATTATTATTATTATTATTATTATTATTATTATTATTATTATCATTATTAGTATTCAAATTCATAATAGTCTTGGCGTATTAGCATTAACATTAGCATTAGTATTAGTATTAGTATTAGTATTAGTATTAGTATTAGTATTAGTATTAGTATTAGTATTAGTATTAGTATTAGTATTAGTATCAGTATTAGTATTAGTATTAGACTATTAGTATTAGTATTAGTTTTCTTATTAGTATTGGCGTATTAGTTTAAACATTAAATATTCGTATTAGAAGTGGCGTATTATTATTATTAATATTAGTGTTGATATTAATATTAGTATTAGACTATTAGTATTAATCATCGTATTAATATTAGGATTAGTAATAATATTAGTATTATTAGTGTCGGTTTTAGTATTAATGTTAGTATAGGTATTAATATTATCAATGTTGGTTTTAGTATTAGTAGTAGTAGTTGTTGTTAGTGTAATATTAGTGTTAATATTAGGGTGGATAGGCAATTGTACGCCGCAATGTCCAGTGTTAAAAGTAGAGTTGAGATAAAGGTATTTATCAACTCAGAATCGGGCGATATAACTAAAATTACGAGCAATGTTGTGTGCACAAAAGATTTTCAGGGAATATAAAGGTAAATCACAAACAAATGAATATTTTGATTCAATAAACCATTTTTTTTGGGGTATCATTAACGTGTATGGCAACTATTCAAAGTTTTCGTTCGTTTTATTTTATCCAAAATGTTTTTTTTTTTTTTAAATTGATCCCGTGCATCGCTCCCGTGCATCGCACGGGTGAATTACTAGTTTTTTTTAAAGGGAAAAAATAAGTGTATTATTGATGTTCAATCATTGTCCATGTGTAGAGTTTGACACATTCGTTTGTATAAATAATTTCTAGTTAGACATATAATTTAGAATCTCTTAATTGGTCTGATTGCATGGATTGTGTAATTATCGACCATAATGTATATATTTTCTTTATCTATTTATGGAGAATATCTTCACATCTTCTTCGAAAGGACTAGCGAGCTTGTTGCTTGTATATCCTAGGGACATTGTTTATCGAGTTTGGTACTAACGAGCATTTTTTCGACAAACTTTTAAAAGAGGTCATGCCTTTGATACGTATTGAACCTGTGGATCCAAAAAAATTTCTAGGAACCTATATATTTTATTATATACTTTTTAATAAGTCCAATATGAGGAGTTTGATCCAACCTTACCCATCAAATATCGTACATTTTACTTGAAAAAAATTTATAATATATTGATGATGTTAATTATTTAGATCACCTGGGGTAGTGTAGAAAATGAACTGGGAGAGCAAAGCGGATCAGTAGCTTGACAACTTGATGATCCCGAGGTACCTGCGATCATAGAACACATGAACTAAGCCGGGGGTTGATCCGGCGGAAACCCCTCCGACGCTCAAGTCAGACGTGCAGATCATAGGAATAGTCCAGAGAATACAGTTGATAGTATTGCTCAATTAATCGGACGTACCTTATGGAATGAGTTCAAATGTGTATTTATAGCTTAGTTGAGATTGTCGGGCCCAAACCTTGCTTGAAGGTGATTGGGCCTCGGTGATAGTGGTCTTCGATATTGGGCTCGTGGCCCAGTAGGTAAATAATTTATAGGCCCATTGGGTTGGGCCAATTAGGCATATCATTAAGCCCCCCACTCTCGAGTCGATGTGGGGGCCATGTTGAAATGGGTGACATATCGTGTCGAGAGTAAAAATTGTAGTAGTCGATGGTGTGCGATAACGCGTTGGAGCGTGTGTCGGAGGGGCGTGAATGCGCATTGGTGCATAGCGCGACCAAGTTGTCGCGATGTAAGTTAATTGAGTCGTCGGTTTTGTCCCGCGACGATGTAGTAGCGAATTATCTCCTCGTGGGAGTTGTCTCGTCGCGGGGTAATAGTGTTGATCGAGTTATCTCCTCGTTGGAGTTGTCTCACGATAATGTAGTAGCGCGGATCAAGTAATCTCCTCGTGGGAGTTGTCTCTGGGGTAACAGAGTTGATCGAGTTATGTCCTCGTGGAAGTTGTCTCACGATAATGTAGTAGCACGGAGCTAGTATTCTCCTCGTGGGGGTTGTTATTTTTCGACATTGTCAATGTTTTGACGCATTGCTTATATGTGTTTACATATAGCCTTGTGCGTGATGTACTTGAGGAGGGGATCAGGCTCTCAAGATTTTTATATGGGGATCGTGCCCCTTGTTAGACCTCGTGGGTCGTAAGTATGTTTGGACCGTGGCCACGTTTTAATGAAGGACCCATCGAAAACAAGTAGATAAATTTGAGTAATCAAGCTGACCAGGCTATATAGATTATCATTATATTTCTAAGTGTTTCTAGGGTTGTAATCGTGCTATCTTGAGCTTGCGATTATATAGTGAATTTCGGGCGAGTTGTTTCCTCATGGGAGTTGTCTCGCAACGAAGTTGTAGAAGCATTGGATGACGCGCGACTGAGGAGTGTGCGTATTGAGGTCGTTCTGAGCGGGTTGTCTCCTCGTGGGAGTTGTTTCGCGGCGAGTCTTATTATCGAGCGAGGTGGCTACACGTGGGAGTTGCCTTGCAACGGATTTGTAGTGCCGAGCGAGTTGGCTCTTCGTGGGAGTTACCTCGCTGCGGGTTGTGGTACCGAGCGAGTTGGCTCCTCGTGGGAGTTGTCTCGCTGCGGGTTGTGGTACCGAGCGAGTTGACTCCTCGTGGGAGTTGTCTCGCAACGGGTTGTAGAACGGAGCGAGTGGTCTCCTCGTGGGAGTTCTCTCGCTGTAGTTTTGAGACCAGAGGGGGTTGGCTCCTCGTGGGAGTTGTCCCGCAACGGGCTATAGGACGGAGCGAGTGGTCTCCTCGTGGGAGTTATCTCGCTGTGGTTTTGAGATCCGAGGGGGTTGGCTCCTCGTGGGTGTTGTCTTGCAACGGATTTATAGTGCCGAGCGAGTTGGCTACTCGTGGGAATTATCTCGCTGCGGGTTGTCGGACCGAGCGAGTTGGTAGCTCTTTGTTAAGTGTATATTTATACACTTAATTATACCTTTTAATAGAAGCTTTTGGTGTGTTTTAATGATAATTGGTGCTTAAAATGGCTATTATTTGTATTTTAGGTGCAAATTGAAGAATTGTCAACTTTTGGGGTGAAAACTGCAAATTCGGAGAAAAAGTGGGCCAAAAGTGAAATAATCAAAATTCTGAAGAACTGAAGACCGCGCGGCCGTGCGGGTTTTTTAGCTTATATTTCACACGGCCGTCCGGATGGTCGTGATGGCGCAGTGAAGGGATTTTAATTACACAAGGAAACCCGCCCTATTATATTTTTGCACCCTATTTAAAGGCCAAGAGCACACAATTAGATGGAATCTTTACCTTTTATCTTTATTTTTAGTTTTTATCTTTCATCTTTCGACACGCAATCAATGAGCACAAGAACGAAGACGAAGACTTGACGACTCTTCATCCTAGTTCTCCTCTTTGATTTTTATTTATAGCTTTTATGATTTTTCGTATTTTTATTATGTTTTTCGTAACGAACATGAGTAGCTAAGTTTTTATTCTAGGATTTTATTGGAACCATATGTGGTTATTCGAACCTATTTTTCTACTTTTATGCAAGTTTAATTCTTCGATTATTTCTTCTATTTTGATCGTATTTAGTGCATGAGCGTAGCTAACTTATGTTGCTAATTAGTTATTGTTAGAATTGATTGACAGATCGTTTTAATAATTAGAACAGGGATAGAAGAGCTTTCGAGTAGTTTTTCACCGAATGTGTGTGTTAATTGCATGTATTATCGTAGACATACAGATAATACCTTAGGTAGCCGTTTACGAGACTTGCTATTTAATGCTTTATTTATACTAGGTTTGCATAGACATATAGTGAATCTTTTATGAATAATAGGTTTATAGCGCAGCGACAGCTGGTTATGAATAATTACGTGTCTTGTGTTAATAATCGGGAATCGTAACTTGCATGATAGGAGATTAATTGGGTGAAGAATTATCGCATAGGGGGAAGATAAAATCCTAGATCCGTTTTATATTGATATTTTTCTCGTGTTTAATTGCTCTCTTAATTAGTTTAATTTATTTAGTTAATTAATTTGACAACCCTGCGTAGGCTGGATAAAAATCACAATTGGTAGGATTTGGTACTTAGGATTAAATAATTTGCGTATTCCCTGTGGGATCGACATCTGACTCTCATGAGTCTACTTTACTACTTGTTTGCGATACGTACACTTGCGTGTTGGTATTTAGCATCCAACACTCTTCGTGGGAGTAATCTCGCTCTGGTTATGAGACCCGAGGGAGTTGGCTCCTCGTGGGAGTTACCTCGCAACGGGTTATAGGACGGAGCGAGTGGTCTCCTCGTAGGAGTTATCTCGCTATGGTTTCGTAGACCCGAGGGAGTTGGCTCCTCGTGGGAGTTGTCTCACTGCGGGTTGTAGGACGGAGCGAGTGGTCTCCTCGTGGGAGTTATATCGCTGTGGTTATGAGACCCGAGGGAGTTGGCTCCTTTTGGGAGTTACCTCGCAACGGGTTATAGGACGGAGCAAGTGGTCTCATCGTGGGAGTTATCTCGCTATGGTTTCGTAGACCCGAGGGAGTTGGCTCCTCGTGGGAGTTGTCTCGCTGCGGGTTGTAGGACGGAGCGAGTGGTCTCCTCGTGGAAGTTATCTCGCTGTGGTTATGAGACCCGAGGGAGTTGGCTCTTCGTGGGAGTTATCTCGCTGCGGGTGGTAGTACTGAGCGAGTTGGCTCCTCGTGGGAGTTGTCTCGCAAGCCCCCCACTCTCGAAACGATGTGGGAGCCAGGTCGAAAGGGGTACCGGATCGTATTGAGAGTAGATCGGTGCTGTAGTCTTGCGTTAATCGTTGGCATGACGTGGATAAATATATTTTTTTTTTTTTTCCATTTGATAGCGAACGCAATTTGGTAGGTGCGTTAAAGAGCTCGCGCAATTTGGTGGAGCGCGTTGATATTCTCGTGCGATTTGGTGAAGAGAGTCAAAATCTATGCGCAATTTGGTGGAGGGCGGTGAAAGTTCCGAGCGGTTTAATGGGAGCGCGTAGTCCAAGGGCGCCTTGGGAAAGCGCGCGCGCCCCAATTAATTTTTTTTTTTTTTTTTCTACTTGCTGACGCGCGCGCGTGTACTCCACGCGCTCCTCCTCCTCCTCTTTTTTTTTTTTTTTTTTTTTTTTTTTTCTCCTGCTGACGCGCGCGTGCTGTGCACGCGCGCCTCTTGCCCTTTTTTTTTTTTTTTTTTTTCTTTCTTCTTTCTTCTTCTCTTTTTTCATCTTCTTCTTTTTTCTTCTATTATTTTACGTCTTTTTCTTTTTATTTTGGTGGGTTATGTTCACCCCTTGGGATGTTCTATTTTTTTAGTAAGAAGATTATAGTCGTCTCTTGCGATGTGATGTGAACCTACTTGGGGTTGAAAGGTAAGGGTGATGCCCAACCTTGGGAAGGGTTAACCACCCACTGTAGGATGAGGCGCTCGAGACCTATGGTCTGAGGTGAATGCACACGGTTGTGTCGTTGCTTCAGTGACAACACGAGTTGAAGTTTTCGCGGTCGTATGCTGAAGGTCATTGTCGGTTATTTGAACCGTTAGAGGAGCAAATAGAAGTTGATATTGTTGAAGTTTCGGCGATCATACGCTGAAGGTCCTCTTCGGTTATCTGAACCGTTCGAGGGGGGGCGGAAGTAGGCCCCCAGAGAGTCGATGACCCATGGCGAGCAAAATATTTTGGGGGCACTATAAACCCCCAGGGAGTCGATAACCCTTGGCGAACGAAATATTTTGGGGGCAAATGTAAGCCCCTAGGGAGTCGATAACCCTTGGCGAGCGAAATGTTTTGGGGGCACTGTATACCCCCCAGGGAGTCGATAACCCTTGGCGAGCGAAATATTTTGGGGGCAGATGTAAGCCCCCAGGGAGTCGATAACCCTTGGCTAGCGAAATATTTTGGGGGCAGATGTAAGCCCACAGGGAGTCGATAACCCTTGGCGAGCGAAATATTTTGGCGGTGGTGCCATAGGTGGCTCCACATGTGGAGCAGGTGCTGGTATCGCGTTGGGAGCATTTGCTCCCATCGTGGCGATATATTGGGACACGGATTATGTGGCAGCGCGAGTTGAAGCTTCTGCTATCATGCGTTGAAGCGCATCCTCGGTTATTTGAACCATTCGAGGAGCAGGGAGTGGTGGATCGGCGAGTGGTGGGTCCTGAAGGGGGATCACCTGAACCTCGCGAAGTGAATCTGCAGCACGTGGAGGAGCTGGCTCCGCGGCACGTGGAGGAAGTGGCTCCACGGCACGTGGAGGAGGTGGCTCTGCGGCACGTGGAGGAGGTGGCATGCCAGATCCTCCACGGACTGGGAGGTTATTAGCTGTGTCATTTTCTCTCCGAGCTGACGCCTCAGGAGGATTTTGATTAGCTGTGTCATTTTCTCTCCGAGCTGACGCCTCGAGAGGATCTTGATTAGCTGTGTTATTTTTTCTCCGAGCTGACGTCTCAGGAGGATCTTGATTAGCTGTGTCATTTTCTCTCCGAGCTGACGCCTCAGGAGGATCTTAATTAGCTGTGTTATTTTTTATCCGAGCTGACGCCTCAGGAGGATCTTGTTGGCTACGTGATCTAGTTTGCATCGTTCCCACAGACGGCGCCAAAATGATGATGCTAATTATTTAGATCACCTGGGGTAGTGTAGAAAATGAACTGGGAGAGCAAAGCGGATCAGTAGCTTGACAACTTGATGATCCCGAGGTACCTGCGATCATAGAACACACGAACTAAGCCGGGGGTTGATCCGGCGGAAACCCCTCCGACGCTCAAGTCAGACGTGCAGATCATAGGAATAGTCCAGAGAATACAGTTGATAGTATTGCTCAGTTAATCGGACGTACCTTATGGAATGAGTTCAAATGTGTATTTATAGCTTAGTTGAGATTGTCGGGCCCAAACCTTGCTTGAAGGTGATTGGGCCTCGGTGATAGTGGTCTTCGATATTGGGCTCGTGGCCCAGTAGGTAAATAATTTATAGGCCCATTGGGTTGGGCCAATTAGCCATATCATATATGTTTACAGATTACAAGATGTTAGACCTTAATTTAATAATATTTGGATAAATAAATAAACTCGTGCAACTTTTAAAAAACGTTTTTAGCAAAATTAAATAAAAGAAATTGTTTTATTTATTTTTAAAACATACTAAAAGTAACCGTTGACTGGTCAATTTGCTCAACCGCCGATAGATAATGTAGTAATTATTACTCCACGTCAAGCAAGTAGCACTAATCCAACTGGCTGCCCGCGTCCGCGTGTGACTCACCTTCCCCCAAATTCTCCCCCCAATCAAAAAATTTACCGATTCCCGATCGACCGCCGCCGCCGCCGCTGCCGTTGCCGTCTGTGAAAAAATCACGCCGTGCATAATCGTTTCCGTTTTCCTCAATTTGCGGATACGTAGAATTCCAATCCAGGAGCGTGGTGATGACGGACGCTGATGCTGCGGCGAGTCTCCGTTCTTCAATTGCGCCGGCGAACCTGCCTCTCATCTCCGCCTTGCTCGCTTGCGCTATCGCGCAGTTCCTCAAGCCTTTCACCACTTGGTACTTTCTTTCTCTCTCGCTTGTTTTGTTGCTGTTTTAAATTATGTGTGTATTAGTATTCTCGATTAGGTTAAATAATTCTACCCGCTCTCACATTGATTCAATTATCTGTGTGTTCACTTAATCATAGCCTCTTATTCCTTTTTTTGTTGAAATTGCAATGATTTTGGGGGCGGACAATTTTTAATTAAATTGCTACAAAAGTTTAGATTTTGTTGAAAACATTATGAATGTCGGTGTTACAATACAATAATGTTATAACTCAGAAATGATTTTATATCAATATTACATTAGCATTTAAACTATGAAATTGCTTACAGACAAATTATAACTCAGAAATGATTTTATATCAATCTTACATTAGCATTTAAACTATGAAATTGCTTACAGACACGGGGCAATGTTTTTCCGATTTTTATTTTTCTCACTGATAAATTCTCTGAATCTTAAATTTGAACTTGTTTATCGTTTTGCCGGGAACAATTGCTTGTCATAAATTAGCATCCTTGGTAATGGTCAGTATACATTGTTAAGCATAATGGAGTTATTTGTGACATAATGTACAATTGTACATCCATGTGACTTTCAAGAAGAATGTCTTGGAAAATCCACCCGTTCTTCTTTGTTTTTCGTTGTCATATAGTGAAGGTTCTTTTTACCTATTAGGGAAAAATCCAGTTATATTGTCACACTTCAATATTTTTCGCAACTCACTCATATACTTTCTTATGTCTAATGCAAATTGCTTGAAAATCTACGCCAATATTGTATTTTTTTACCTTCTTAAGTCTGGTGGTTCTTGAAAAGCTACTCCAATATTGACCATTCTGGCACATACTTTTTCTTGTAATTTATGATTTTTATGATGGGTTTCGTTGCTCGGTCACGATTTTTATGATGGGTTTCGTTGCTCGGTCACTTTGTAATGTCAATCAGTTAATCGTTCCGACCTGTGTTGTGGACAATTTATTGTCTTGTGTCAAGCTATTTCTTGCTTGATTTTTCAATATGTCCCTTTAGACATGCAGGTTGAAGGATAAAAAATGGGATTCTAGAAGAATGCTCAGTTCAGGTGGAATGCCGTCATCACATTCAGCAACTGTAACGGCTCTCGCAACTGCAATTGGCTTGCAAGAGGGAGTGGGTGCAGCATCATTTGCTATCGCAGTTGTCTTGGCTTGCGTTGTACGTACTTTCTAAACCAGGTTTTCTCCATCCTCTTAGGATTGGTTGCATGCCTATGCAGTATTTCATGCTTCATATCGAGAAAAAGGGGAAACAACATAAAGAAGAATATCGTATCTCGTTAATTTTTAACTATGTTATTCTAGTTTTTCAATGCTATTATGACTTGGATAATCGAACAATCATAGTCTGGTTTGTAACTGCAGTTGCTTTCTTGGACTTGTGATTGCCACTTTCTTATAAAACTATTTTCAATTGCTGGAAGTTTGTTTCTCTGATGTCTAAGTAGAAGATTTTAATGCATTACATGTGCTCAACTGTATTATGATCTCGACTCCTATTACGGCCCCTATTAGTCATTTAATATTACTTCAAGCAGGCAATATTATTACATCTTGGGTAAAAAAAAAAATGTTTAATATTCTTACTAATTTGTGTCATTGCTAATAAATTTAATTTATCACAGGTAATGTACGATGCTACTGGCATCAGACTTCATGCTGGTCGACAAGCTGAGGTGAGAACTTTTTATTCTGGTAACGAACATTTTTTCTAATTGATTCATTTTAGGTATTGTTCATTTAGATCAATTAGTTTTAGTACTTTGATTCGTGACGTCAGGGAGATGAGATATATCATATACGAGAAATACCACTTTATGATGTTGCCTTACGGCTGCATATACCACTTCATGTTAATATATTCACTTTTTCAGTGCTGAAACTTATTTACTTTTTCCTGCAACGTTATACATCATTTCAATTTTATTGCAGTTGTTAAATCAAATTGTGTGCGAATTGCCTCCCGAGCATCCCGTTGCCAATGTCAGACCTCTTCGAGATTCACTTGGTCACACCCCACTTCAGGTACGATCATTCTTGTGAATTAATTAGATAATGTGGTTTAATATTAGATTTTATCTTGAATTCTCAACTTTAAACCTCAAATACGGCAAGATAATTGAAAAGAAGAAAAAAAAGTATATGTACAGTATTATAGTCGCCTTTTGTGCCGAAAAGTGATGGTTTGCTCCACTGTTTTAACTCCAGGTTACTGCTGGAGCTTTGTTCGGATGTGTGGTGGCGTTTCTCTTGAGAAGTTCCACTTGAAGAATTTCTCACTTTCCGATGGATGCAGCGGAATAGCCTACACTCTTCCGAGAAAAAGGAATTAGGAAAAAAAAAGAAAAAAATTAAAGCATGAAGAATCACCAATGAAGGTTTGATTTTGTTTATAGCTGCTTTCGATTACAACTGATATTGTTGGGATTTTAAGTTAATTCATTTGAAATCGATTGTACTCGGTCGGAAAAAACATTTTTGTTTTTTTCTCCAATATTCTGCGCCTTAATTAATTTTGTTTTGGGCAATCAACATTCTAATATATCGAACCGTACAGCTAACTCGTCACAGTTGGACCGATAAAAGACCAACTTGCGCCGTGCACCCCAAGATACGACTAATACAATATATTCCCAATTTCATAGTTTCCCCCTCTGTAATATCTAATTGCCAAAAAAGCCCTTGTGTTAAAAAATGAACAAGAATCCGTACGAAAGTAAGTCAAAGTCAATAAGTCAGCGCGTGAGCCTAAGGTGTCCTAAATTATTATATGAACAATATTTATATATATATTTATTACACTATCAATTAATTGCTTAGCAATGAAATATAAAGTAACCAATCTTTTGAATTAATCCTAACTTTTCTTCTTTTTGATAGTTTTATTAATCCTAATTAGTTAACTAAAATAGCCATTGACTAATTTGTCTCTCCATTTTCTTTTAAGAAGACATACTATATAGTCTATATTATAGATGCTATATAGTACACTAGAGTAGTCAATCTCCAATAAAAGATTCAACCAAACATTATGGATAAACTAAGCTATCACACATTCAACATGGCATAGATAGATTATCACCTTTATTACAAGTTTAAACTTTTTAAAATTGCATAATTTATAGGCTTTCATTTTTGTTCTTAATTTTTTTTAGTTATTCCAAATTTTTTTTACTAATTCAGGATCATATATCTGACATGTACCTTCCAAGACAGATCTACAATTCAAATTTTCAATTTTTGTCTTAACTAATTTTACAGCTTTCAATCTGCTTATCACAGAAGAAACTGCACAGAACTGTACGCAAAGAACTGAAATAAATTGGAGCTTTAGACCTATGATTAGAACTAACACAACACCTATGTTTTAACTTTTTTGAACTAATCTTTTTGTAGGATTAAATAATTGTAATTTACTAATAATAATCCAAATTTGCCTACCATGTCGGGCTATTTGTGGGAAAAAAGTTAAGCCCATATATTATCGGGCCCATTAATAGGGCCCTATCTAATAAGCCCGAAAGGATTAGTACGAACATAAAAGCATAATTCCGTAAAATCGGTAAAGACGAATAATGCGCTTTTTGTTGACCGACCTTATCTTTTCATCCGCCAATTGAAATTCAAATATATTTCTCAAAAAAAAAAAAAAAAAAAAAAAAAAAAGAAATTCAAATATATCTTTCCCTCTTTTAGCATGTTTACTGGTTATGTGGGTCAACTCTTAAATATCTACAAGATTTATTTTTGATTTAGGGTTTGGTATTTGGGATCGGGATTCGGGGATGTGTCCGATTCTGATTGGTTTTTTTTTTTGTAATTTGGAACGAGAAATTGTAAATTATTTAAACACGATTGAACGATAATATAACCTAAGACGCGGTTCGAATTTGTTTCATGTCATGACGAATGACGGTTTTATCAGAAGTATACAATTGAAAAAAATGAAAAATGATCGATTTTGAAAAAAAAAGAAAAAAATCCCAGAAACAATGACTTAGTAATTGTGTCCAATCCATAGAAGAAACTCATATACACTAGAATCTTGATAAATTAATAATTTTGTTAAAATAATAGGTTTTTCTTGGTCCGGATTCAGTGACAACGTGCTAAACTATTAATTCGGTAATCTAATATTCAGCTAAATTAATAAATTTTTGGTAGTATCAATTGTATTAGTTTATGGAGGCTTAACCGTATATTAATTATAATTATAATTATATTATCAACCAATACTAAGTTATGGAATAAATATTTACGCATTTAACCACCAACTTAGCACACATACACGTAGTTGTGTGTGTGATTACGTGCTGATCAATGGTCAATAATCACCCGATCTGTTACACTGGGTTCAGCATCAAATAAACCCGACATCTATATCAAAATTCAAGTCATTAAACTCTAAAAAATTGTACAATATTAAATAAAATATATTTTATTTTTAATTTAAAATTCTAAAAATGATTAAATATGTGGATGATGATAATTCCCCAACACTCTCATTTGTGAGAGTAGTTTAGTTAGGGTGGAAATCTGGCAAGAACTAAATTATATTTGTGCCACAAATTTTAATTGGTAGAAACTGAAATCTGAATTTTGAAGCTTTTATATTTTATTTTAATTATTATAAATTAATAATAATAACTATCATGTGGTGATGGTATAACCTTAAAAAAACAAAAGTCCTTTAATTTTCAGATTAAAATACACCTATCTAATTATTCTTGCCGTATTGGTATCTTACATAGATTGAACTGAATCGCAACAGCATTTTCTTTTTTCTAAAAAATAAGGGTAAATTACAACCACCCCTGAGGTATGATCAAATTACAAAAAACCCCTCCTGTTTGGGTAATTACAATTATTCTTCAACTATAAATCTTCTTAGACGTCGTCCACCCTTGTAGTTTCAAATTTAGCGGAATATTCGAGATTATATGAAATATTATCACTTTTGTACCCATTTTAGCTCATTCGAACTCCATATTTTGAAGCAGGATGATCATAACATGTATTTTTTAGCTTGTATATATATCAGATTGTGGTGCATCAGAAACTGTATTTCTACACAAAATGAGTACATACTAGAGCATATTCCACGAAACTAGATGATTACGTTGAATTTGACACCATAAGGGTGAATGTGTAAAAAAAAATCATAGTTGAGGGGGTAGATGTAATTATACAAACAAGAGAAGTTTTTTTCGCAAATTGACCATATCTCAGAGGTTGTTGTAAGTTATCCCAAAAATAAAATTTTTAAAAATAAATAAATCAAATTATGTTACATTAAGTTAATAGAAGGTTGAAATAAATGAAACTGTAATTCTTATTCTAGTAAATAAATACCATAACCATATGGAAAATATTTTATTTTTAATGCTAAATGTATTCACAAATGCATGCCGAGAGGTATAGGCTTTTAGTCGCGCTTTGCACCTTTAAATATAGTGTTTTGGCATTTCACGCCCTTGAAAAAATTAGTAGCATTTTGCACCCTATCGAAACACAATAAGTCATTGACAATGTGTACTCTAAATTGAATTTTTAAAACTTAAGAAGGGTAGTTTCAATTTTTATTGATTTTTTATTTTATTTTATTCGAGTGTACATAACTCAAATTGCAAAAAACAAAATATTTAAAAAATATCAGGGTCCTAAAAATACCACTAAAAATATTAAATTACCTTCATAAACTTTAAAAATTCATCCGTGGTGCATTATACATGATTTACTATTTTTTTAGAATGCTAAGTGCAATTAATTTTTTTTAAAGATGTAAAATGTCAAAAACCTATATTTCAAGGGTGCAAATTGAGATTAAACCAAAAGGTATATAATATTTTTGTTAACCTTCAAATCATATATATATGTAGTGACTGTGTAATAACTGAAAAGCTTATTGTTCAAAAAAGTAAAATAATGGAAAGGGCTTAGCTATAAAAGGATAACACTTGATATTTAATCTAATTTGCTAATTTGCACCTTTAAAAGTAATTAAGGAAGTTTTTATAATTTAAAAAAATTACTTTTTAAAGTAATTATACATTTATACTTAACTCCCCCATGCCCCATTACCACCCCACACCCACCCCCAAAAAAAGGGGAAAAAGAAAAACTCCAACCGGATTTTTTTGTATCTGCATCTTTTGATCTTGAAATTAATGGTTTTCGAATAATATTTTGAGTGTTTTTTTTTTTAATTTATTTTTTATTTAGTAATTATTGGAATCGGAATATTATGAAACTATGTTCTAGTTTTTAGAAATAATACTGAAAAACCAAAACAAAATCCATGAAATACATTTAAATTATTATTATTATTATTATTATTATTATTATTATTATTATTATTATTATTATTATTACTAAACGTGAATAAAAAATAGAATTTCCAAATTCTGTTAAAAAATTTCTAATTTCAAATATGGAAACAAGTTTTAATCACCATTCGAATTCCAAAATTCCGACCTCCAATTCTTATTTCTAAAGAAAATATCCATAACTAAACCAACAACTCATTTTATTACCCGGAAAAAAAAAAAAAAAAGAAAAAAACTTTTATTTTCCGAGAGTGCTAATTACGATCTGATCCTCGAACACCCCCATAACCACAACTCACTCCCATTCATTATATAAGTGCATATATATATCCCCTCTCCCCTCAAACAAATCTCTCTCTAGAAAAAAAAAACCCATCCTCCACAATTAGCTTATAGCTTATAGCTTAACAACAACACCAACTTATGGAAAAGCTGCAAAAATCAGAGCATATGAAGCTTTTGAAGCTTATCACAATAGCTTCTCTACTAATAGTAGCGCCACTCTTATCAACATCAATAAGGTTTAAATATCTCTACTTCATCTTCAATTTTCTCGTTATCCTCGTCGGAGCTGAATCCGGCCTTCTCTCCTTCTTCCTCCATTCCCACACCAAAAACCAAGATTCCGTCACCCATAAGGAATATTCCGTTAGCAGCAACGTTAACGCCGCCAGTTATCACAGTTCTGCTGAATATTATAACAAACCGGCTCTGAAGTGTTCGCCGGAGAAGATTGTCGCCGGAGCAGCGGCGGTGGAGATGAAGAAATCTCCGTCAACTCCGAGCATATTCTTCATCGGAGAAGATATTCCGGCGGAAGAAGAAGTTGACGGGGGGGAATTGATGAGCGGGCAGGAATTGTTTCAGAAAGCAGAGAATTTTATAGGGGATTTTTATAAGCAGTTGAAGATGCAGAGAGAGGAGTCCTGGAAGAAACTCCATGGTCGTCTCTCTCATCAAGCTTTTAATTAACCATGCAGATCGATGCAGACGCAGTGCAGATATTATTATATTATATTAATTAATTAATTAATCAGCCTTAATTTTATTATTAAATATTATCTTTTTTTTTTTTAATTTTTATTTTATTTTATGGTAAATAATTAATTATGAGCCTAGTTTATGAGGCACTAGATATATATAGGATTAATTATAGGGTAGCTGTAATAAGTTTTATATATTATAAGGTTGTCTCGTGTAATTAAATTAAATTAATTTAAGTTTCATATTGTGCTTATAAGATATGAGCTAATTGCACATAACCCCCTGTGTAATTTCAAATTGTCAAAAAAGTCCTCGTGTTAAAAATATTAGCAAGGACCCCCTTATGTTGTGTTTTACGAAGCACACCGCACCTTGCTTCAAAATTGATGGTTGACTTGTATGCAATGACTAAAGTACCCCTAATAAGTTTTTAGTAATTTTCGGTTTAAACAAAACAAAATGAACAAAAAGAATATCACAAAAAACAGAGCAAATCAACTTCTCTCCCCTTCATTGCACGGCTAGGAAAAGGAGAATGGTTGATGACAATGGTGGGTGGGGATTATTTTTTTGTTTTTTTTTTTAAGATCGAAAGAAAAAAATGCTGCAACGGCAATTTTATGTGGACGGAAATTGTTGATTCAAAAGCTATAGTAGCGGTGGTGGCATTCAAAGGCAGGGGCTGGCGTGGTGGAATCGGAGAGTCGGCTTTGAGTTTCGCGGAGTAACTGTGAAAATGATTCTTCGAGTTTGACATTCTTCTTCTTCCTCGGGATAGAATTGGGTTTCACAAATTGAAAGAAAATTGGAAGAAAGTGCTATGAAGGGTTTTCGTATTTTTTTTTTTGTTTGGGCAGGGATGTGCTGAAATATTTGAGGCGTTTTCTTCCCTTTTGTTTTCTTGGATTTGGAATAGAAATGAACTTCATGCTCAAATTTGGGTTTGGTTGATGATGGAAAAAACCATGGTGAAAACTGGAGGGATGCTCTTAAAGTTTAAGAAGATAGCTTAATTGTAAATATAAAGGACTTAATTGAAAATTTTAAAAACTTCATTTTGGTACTTATGAAATTTCTGGTTTCATTTTGGTATTTTTGTGTCAAAAAACGAGCTCCCACTCGCATTCATAGCGAGTGAAGTGCACGGTCAGCTCTCAAGGGCCTTATTGCCTTTGACTAATTTTTATAGGGGGGTATTTGTTAATTGTTTTAACACGAAGTCTTTTTTAGCAATTCGAGATTACACAGGAGTGATTTTTGCAAAAAACCCTATAAGATATATATATGTCAATTAACCAATACAAAGAGAATTGATACATAGTCGTTATCATTATGGAGTTAAATGATACATTGGGTTATTTATATTATGTATATTTTGATCGTAAATTTGATTAAGTAACTATGTACCCATTAAACACACATATATATGGGTGTGTGATTATGTGTATATCTACAATTCAAATACAGCCAATGTAAATAACCAAGTGTAGCATCTAATTTTCCGCAATGTAATCGAGTCCCCATACTTTCCCTATTTGTAATTGAATTTAAAATTTTAAGGAAAAAGAATAGAAGAAAAAACTAAAAAGAGATATATTGTTCTATGTGTATTACTATGTGTAAATCTACGATTTCGTAATCCCACAGCACATGCATTCATGTCGTGTGTTTATAGATTTGGGAATTACTCCATTCGATTATATATCACTTTAGAATTTCAATTCTAAATTATGAAATTAATTATTCCTTTTTTAGTTATGCCCTTATAACTCTAATATTTTTTCATGAATTCTCCCAAACATTTTAGTAATTATTTTTGTTTTATATTTTCACTACTATTATTATATATATATATATATATATATATATATATTAACTTTCTTACTACGTGTATCGAAAGTTTAAACGGCACTTAAAATTTAGAAACGGAGGAAGTAAATTTGTAACCTGTCACAATATCATTCTTAAAAATAATTAATATGGATTAGGATAATAGTTGGTAGCTAAAATAAATATCCAGCAGTGGGACAAAAACAATAATCAAAATTAATTAGCAGTTAAAAAGGAACTTAGTCTGTGGGGTTACTAGTGACAACAAAAGACAGAAAAATAAAACAAAAAGAATGATGAATAAATATAAATAGGGTAAATTACAAACACCCCCTGAGGTATGGTCAAATTACAAAAAACCCCTCTTGTTTGGATAATTACATATACCCCCCTCAACTATGATTTTTTTCTTACACCTCCACCCTTATTGTGCCAAATTCAATATAATCATCTAGATTCCGTGTAATGTGCTCTAGTTTGTATTCGTTTTGTGTAAAAATGCAGTTTCCGATGCACTACAAACTGATATACACAAGCTAAAAATCACATATTATGATCATCTTACTTCATAATGTAGAGTTTGAATGGTATAAAATGGGTACAAAAGTGATAATATTTCATATAATCTCGAAGATTCCACTAAATTTGAAAAGCTTAGGGGGTGGTTGTAATTATCCAAACAAGAGGGGTGTTTTTGTAATTTGACCATACCTCAGGGGGTGTTTGTAATTTACCCATATAAATAAGATCTTTTTATTTATTTATTTATTTTGTTCACCTTCATCCTAAAGTTGATACATGCCCAATCAAATAGAACTATATTCCCTCTAAAAAGTGCAATTTGATACCAATATTTATAGTTATATACAGCTCATTTTCGAATTTTTATTTGACCCACCACTATATATAAAGTTCATCCTTTAAAACATTAAAAAAAAAAACCAGTTGGAAAATATATATTCTATGATAATGACGTGGATTTTCGATATACATGTCTCACTCTCTTTGATCGACTCAATCTTCATATAGACTTTAAGTAGAAGCGATTGTCTTTTATTTTTTATATACGTTTTCAATATTTCGTATAAAGATCAATACATTCACTAAGGTGGCATTTGCAAAAGTTTTTACAAATAGATTATAAGTTTTTCGAATCAATACTTACAGGTAAAGAAGTGATCTTTCACAGGAATACGTAGCTCAAAAGGGGTTTATTGCATTCAACACCCCTGTTTTTTCTCTAATTGCTAAACACCCCTTGTTATTTTATTAGCGAATTCTCCCCACCCTATGATTCAATTTTTTTTTAGCAAACGACCCCCTAAAAACCAACTCTTTAGGGGTTGTGCGCTAAAAAAATGCGTTACATAAAGGGGTTTTCGCTAATATTTATAACACGACGAAGTTTTACTAGCAATTCGGATAAATGCAGGAAGACAAATTGCAATTAATTTTTTGTTTTTCTAGTACAAACTTAGGTTTTTGAAGCTACTAAAAAGTCATCTACAATAGTACAACAGCAGCAGCAAAACAGGACTCAGTTGCCAAAATAAAACTTTAGGTGTGATGCTATAAATACATCTACAATAGTACAACACAAGAGAGATGGAACAAGCAAAAAGCCTATTATGCCCTTGACAGTTTAATCAGAGCATCATATGATCGAATCCAACTCCTTGCATTGCGACACGAGCCCCTTGCACGTTGTGAAGCAACTGCTGCAACCACCTCCTCGCCGTCGGATCTTCCTGAAAGGAACAAAAAATAGCAATCCGTAAAAAAATGTGCCGAGTCAACTCAGGATGTAGACATTACTTTTCGGGTGAATTACGAGTTACAAACATCCCGTAGGTATGCATGACTTGCGATTTCACCTATTGTTGTTTAATTTATTATTATGAAATTAGACGGAGATACAAATATAGACTACTACCACTCGAGGTGGTAGTCGTAATTTACCCTTATTTTTTATTATGATAGTATATTGATTAGAACTTACACGAAGGCAGCTAATAAAAGTTGCATCACGGAATGTATCAGGCAGAGCATTTCTCAGGGCATCGGCAGCTCTGTAACGGGGAAGAAAAAAAAAACGAAGTGATTTGGTTAATTGTCTAATATAACTGCATAAATCGGAATTTTGGACAAAGCTCACGAACCTAGGATTATCAGACAATCGAAGGTAGCATCTGATAATGTGCTTTAACAGCCGTGAAGAAGGCTGTTCAGCAAGTGCAGCAACCATAGTTCCTAGAACTCTGCCCACAGCAAAGAATCGCTCCGCTGTGTTGCACACGTATTCTAAGCCCACGTCATCCAGCAAAATCTTCTGAACAATGAATGTTGCCACCTGTCAATAGAAGACATTATCGACTCCACTAGTAAATAAAACCCGCAATAATTTAGCCAATATAAATAAACATTCCTTAATCATAAAGGGCTGTCACAACCGAAAAAAGAACCAACTACCAACGAGATAGATATTCATTTATGCTAATATAATTAAAATGATTTTTTTTTTAAAAGGCTTAGAAGAAAACTCAACTGTTTTGGACAATTCGCTTCCCATCTCCATTGTGCGCAAGCACAGCGGAATGATCTCAGTAGACAGAAGGAAATTGATAACTTCAGTATCATCAACCTGCAAATCGAATGAATGCACAAGTCTGCGTAATTTTTTGTGTAATCTAAGGATGTAATGAAGACAAATGAAATAAAATTGGGCAGACAAGGAATACCTTGACCAAAGCACCTATGACGCCTAAACTCGTAAGCCTCAAATACTCAAAGGGTCTTGATTTGCTGGTTGTGTTAAGGAAAGGATACAGGTACAGCGGAATGTGGGCTGTAATAAGGAAACATCATATGTAAAAGTCGTATTTAGGTTACCAGCAGCAATTTTAAAGAAGGGGACGGATTTTATTGACGTTTGATACTACACATGATAAGATAATTAATTACCTTTGAGGAACAACCCTCTCGTTTCCGAATGTGAGGCCACACACTGCAAGAAAATGAAAACCATGTTAGTACAAGACAGAGAGAAACATAATTTAATAATTTAGATAAGGTCGTATGAAAAAGGAATCACTTATTACTGTCACCGAATCGTTGCAGAGTATCATTATAGAATGTACTCAACCAGTCTTTGGTATACAATGACAAATGTACATTTGGCTCGATAAGGTAACAATATACAAATCCCAGGAAGGGATTTCTTTCCCAATCGTCAAGAACGTGCATTCATATGATTTCGTGAAGAAAAAAAAATCTGTAAAACAGAAAACAAATCTCCACATAACACCATCGAGTTCTTAGTTTCTTAATACTCGAGTGATTCTTCTTTCCATATAAAACATCACAGAATAATATTAAGTCCAGGCCGACAACTCCATACTAACTAGTAACTCCTCTATGGTTCATAAAGCACAGAGGTTTGGTTTGTCACTCACCAATTTGACTTAACCTCTTGGCAAAATCGATCTGGCTCTATTAGTAAAGTAATACACTGATAAGATATTTATTACACTTACTTTTTGTGTAGTTCTGGAAGTTGCTAATTTTTCCAAATAAGATTTCTAGGAAATGCAGACAATGATGTAGATTGAGTGAAGGGTTGGATACACGAGAAGACATACACCTTAGAGACTGTAGACACACTAGAGTCGAGGACAACGAGGATATGACGAACATTCGTGTTGTGGGAAAATATTCTTCTTAATGACAAAAATATTATACATATGTCAGGACATGTTAACAAATCATGTCAAGAAAAAAAATGATCTTCAAATATTCTTGCGTTTTGGGCAACAACTTCCTAACGCAGTAACTAAAATACCTATACTAAACCCAAGAATTACCAAACCACCACCAGATACATGACAAAGAAATTCTGAGGAAATTTAAAAAAACATAATGATAGTACCTGAAGTAGAGCAAGTGCATTGCAAACTCGGTTTGACTGTGGAGAGGTGAGGTTTGGTGGTGATAAAACTGGGTAAACAGAGACTATTTCCTGCAGGAGTTCAGAAGAAAACAAATGCAGTATCAGTCAAAAACACAAACTCCTGACAGGAAGAAGAAGCCAAAGATCAAGAAATAGTAAACCTGAGGAGAAAAACAGCTTATTTACCAACCCACCCTGTCCTATATAATTTAATTCGCGGAAAAGAAAATCACAGAAAATATTATTTCCTGCAATCTACCTATCCGTAAACTGAGAAATGTTAGCTGTGGATTTCTGCATGAATTTTTCATCTCAGATATCAAATTAAGTTGCAATGTATCCCCCAGTCGCAATATAGAAATATGTATATACGTTAGTGATTGTTAGAGATATTGGACATCATAAACTACAAATCCACAACGAAGTCTCACACCAAGTACTTTCAGCAACGCCCACGATAATTTTCCAGGTTCACTAATGCATAAGAAAACATGAACCATATATATGGCAAAGTAGAGGTGATGCAATTAGCATTGTTATCAAAACCTTTTCTCGATTCTGGGATGAAACTACCAAATATTTAAAGCATCATCTAGAAAATAAGATAAAAAACATAGTTCGGGCCCAGAATTTTCAAAATTGACAAGCGATCAAGAACATTATAAACTGAAGTCATCATGAATTCAACGCATAGGCCACAAAGAGAAGTTGGAAGATCGTTTACAGGCTAAATGTTATAAGACAAACCTGGAGAAGAGCAGCAACTATACCAAAGGAATTCCACATCCATGGAGCCAAATCTTGAAACATTTCTCTCTTCTATTAGAATGTAAAACAAGAAAGTCGATAAGATATACAAGAATTAACAGTTGAATAAAAAGATTATCTAAGCAAGAATCAGCTTCGCCAAACAAACGGAAAAAGAACAAGACTTAAAAGCCAATTGGACGACACAACTTTGTTACTAAAGAACCATATTAGAGGAAAGACAGGGAATTTGAAAGCAAAACATGAAAGTTGCACACGCAGTTCAGATAATATATAAGCCTTTTTTTGGTTGGTTGTTGTGTGAGCGCTCACACGGACTTATCTATGCTACAATCGGTGTAGTATATCTTCATCGTAGATCTGCACACAATCACACACACATACATGTGGATGTGCGTAAAACGTGTAGTTACATTAATACATGTGTATGACAATATATATACCCGGTGAACTTGTCCATATATAGCATAGAACAAACAGCGCTCACACACGCTCGGGAAATGCTCAAGTGATTTTCGCACTAAGTTTCAGTTCAGTGAAAGATGATCAAGCAAAATCCATTGGAATCACCAAAAACTACAACCACATATAAACCTGAGGCCATAAAAATCAATTACATGAAGAGAATAATTAATTGATGAGTTAATAATTTAGTTACTTATAGAGTGCAATTTTAATTAAAATAATATCATATCTATTATAAACTCAAATACATAAAAAAATCCACTGTTCTTACCAATCGAATCGGTTGAAAATCAATTAATTCGAGTATATTAATAGAACTCAATAAACATATAAAATTTACTGAAAAATCATTCCCCAAAGGTAAGGTTTCTGCACGAAAAATCCTATTAAAAAAAAAAATCAACCAAAATAAATAAAAATTAATTTAACGGAAAAATAACACAAAACCTTTGAGAGCTCCAGCAGTGCGCTTTCGCGCAGATCTGGATTGTAGAGATCGAGAAGAAGCTGCTCAGCCGGTTGCATTCTCCAGTCCTTGTTGGCCGCGGCAGCGGCGGAGCTGCTGCTCGCCTCAAAGGGGGCGGCTTTCAAGTTCAGCGGCGGAGGTAGGTTTGCCATTTTTTTTTTTTTTTGTTTCTCTCACTAAATAATTCAATCGGTGGTTTTGCTTTGCTTTCCTTTTTTTTTTCTCTGAAATTTAAGTCTCAAGTTTGAGGTCTGCTGACGGTAGAATTGAGGAGGTGTTGGAAGGTTGGGCAACACGTGCCGCCCATGCGCGTTTGGCCGTGCGACACTTGTAGAGAGATTCTCGTTGGCTCGGTGATCCTCACGCGCTGCCGCTGCGAATACGGGGCCGATCGAGGTATTAGATGAAAAATGAGAGCTTCGTTGAGAAAATGAAAGCTTTGCAAGCCCTTTTTTTTTTTTTTTTTTTTTTTTGTTGGTTTTATTTATTGCGACTCTATCCTAATAAGCTGACTGGATCAAAAACTCACCCCTTCTAAAAGCCCTAGAGTTTTTCTTTTTTTTTCGTTTTCTTTTAGTAACCCTACATAATCTTATGCATATATAAAAAAAAAAAAAAAAAAAAAAAAAAACCCTAATGGGATATTTGTAAAAATGAATTAATTTATATGTATATATAATTTTTTATCTCCTAATTTGCAGCCTTTTTTTTTTCTAATTAGTAATTACTTTAACATCAAAATCTCAACCAGCACAATCATGATCCACCACATTATTATTATTATTATTATTATTATTATTATTATTATTATTATTATTATTATTATTATTATTATTATTATTATTATATCTCTTATTTTCCATCATATTTTCTCTAAAAGAAATTTACTTCATTTATTTAATGATCAATTTCATATTATAGAAATTAATTTTTTATGGTTTTTTAACGAGTTTATATTATTAAAATTGTATAAATGTTGATGTTGTTACCGATATCACTACTAAATTTTACTATAAATGTTATTATCATGTGTTAAACTAATCATCATTGTCATTTAAAATGCTATCTCGTGCATCGCACGGGGAAAAATGTTGATTAATTGATTATAATAATAAACCTTTTTTCGTGATATTTCATGGTAAAATATATTTTATATCATATTCATTTTGTATTTTATTTTTATTTAAGAAACTTATATTGTGCTATCTTTATCTTTACAACCTCGATATCAATTGATCCAATAATTTAATATATAATTAAGGATATAACCATCGACGTGAATTGCCCTTATAGCTCAGTGGTAGAGCGTCAGTCTTGTAAACTGAAGGTCCGCAGTTCGATCCTGCGTGAGGGCATTTGTAAACAATTTTTATTTTTTCCTATCAAAAAATAATATCACCAATTTCAATATTGATTTTTTGTTATGTAAATGATATTTTTATTAATTTATTTTGAAATTTCAGGCCCATAATTAAATTAATCATTTTTATAACATAATATCTTTCTAACATTTTCAAGAGATTATTAATCTCCATTTTTTTTTCTCGAACTTGGACTGGCTTACGCATCGGAGGGTTACACAAAAAACACCTCTTTTCTCCCAATTGAATGATTGTTTTGATTCTCGAATATTCATTGCAGATTCGAGAATTATCTTGAGGTGATTCGAGTCAATTTATTGTTGACGGCATCAGCTAACCATGTATACATTCAAGATCCATCATTAAAATACAACAAGACCCAAATGCAAAACTTGGATTTGGATACTAGTTAGATGGAACTCTTCTATATTATGACTATACTTACTACTCATCATAATTCCATGTGTATATAAATAAACACAGGCCCTACGCATTTTTAGCTCAACTCTGGAAATAGTAAAACTCCATATTTACAGTAGAGTTCTTGATGTAGTGGCTAGTGTGAATGACCGCAGATTTTATACTGTCAAAGAAAACAGACAGAATGTACGGATAAACGGGATAATTAAGAAGCTGTATTTAATCTGATGATAATCGGATGAGTTTGCAGGGACTATTTATTACCTTCTTGTTTGAGTTATGCTCTACGAATCCGAGTTAACTTGTAGACCTGTACAAGAAAGAAAAAAAATGTTCGGAAAAGGGGTATTTTGGTGAAGAATTTGAAAAGTAATGTGTTCGTTTGTATTTCAATGTGATTTTTTTTTATCGTAACAGTCGAATCATACAGAAAAAACAAACAAATATTCCGACCCTTTACAATGCTAAGAAGTTGAAACGAGTAATAATATTTCATAAGAACTAACCTGAGCCGTTCTACTTGGGAGTGGTACTTCCAGGCAAACTCTCATACCATCGGTTCTTCAAAAAAGAAAAAAAATTAATTAAATTAAATTAAGTATACGTTTTAAGCTATAGAACACTACGAAACTCACCTTCTGCTAATGGTTCTCTGAGTATATTGGTCCTGAGAAATTAATCCTTGACCACCGTAAATTTCTTCATCGGTATTCAGCACAATCTATTGCAATTATGTCCGAATTATTTTTAATGCTTATTTCCAAAAGGTATATATATAAAACGATGAGTAAATACACAACTAGCAGTCTAACATCACTTACTTGGTACTCTCCAGCTTCTTCAACACCTAGACTGTATCTTTCATACGAATTGGTGGGATGGAAGTTGAAGACAAATACAAAAGGACCTCGTAAATAAGATATCACCTGGTCCATAAGAAGTTACAGATAATAATACAATATAAAAAATAATTAAAATTGATATAATGGATAATGGATAAATATAATTTATTATACCATTTCTTTATCTTTAACATGGTGAACATTGGGAATGCCTCCTGAACCTCTTTGCATTATTTTTCCATCTATATCCAGTTTCATCATATCCTGAAAATTAAATATTTTGGAATTAAAATTTGATTGAAGGCAAATTAGAATCATGAATTAATCGATACTATAAATTACTAAGTTTTCAACTCACATTGTCGAAAGTGAACAATTTCTTGTGAAAACTGTCCTCCAAAAGATCCCATTTGCGATTAGCAAGTGAATAGGAAAATTTGTTGCTTGACATTGGGAACTCCACTTTCTGGGACAAAGAAGAAAAACCATTAAAATATTCTGAAATGCGAATTAATTAATTAAATTCCCCAGTTTAAAACGGAGTTTCACCTTTGGGTGCCCAAATTCATTCCCCATGAAATTGAGGTATGCTGGACCACCAATTGTAAATGTGATTAATCTGATCATCTGTAAAATGGGCAAATTAGGCTTGAAAATTTGTCCATGTGGCACAAAATGGATTTGTTGCAAAGCATAGACCAAAACTTATAGCTCATGCCAAAAAAAAGTACGAAAGTACACGTGCAGTATTAAAAACTCTTTGAAATTATTAATTGTTGTTTTTAACCTTATGTAACAATTTGAAGGTAGAGATTATATGATAAATGGCTAGAAATCAGATCAATTTACCTTATGCAATGAACAACCTCTAAGCAAAGCCTCGTCGGTTTTAGCCGAACCAAAGAGTATTTCCGCAAATGACCGCCCCCCTGAAATGGACTAGTGAACAAGAAATATACTTTACAGTTTAAACCATCAATTATAAACAAATAAAGGTTTTTTTTTTTAAATTATAAAGAGAGATGGTATTAAATCACCTGGTTGTGATTTTCAGCATACAGAAGCATCTTAGCAGCACTGTATTTGTTTCCAACCAATGTGCTCACAAGCTAAAAATTAATCAAGAATTAATTAAAAAATATTTCATGCGAGCTAACATACGGATGGATATGTTCAAATGTGGACAAAGGAAATAAAAAAATTATGATGTATTAAACAGACCTTACTCATGCTCCACTCATGTTCCGGAACATTCTCAAGGAACGACAACCACAACTCTGATGCAGAGATATTAGCATAGTAATCAAATCCCAATCCACCTTGAGAAGTTGGTTCGCAAAGTCCTGGATAAAGTGTGGCCTAAAAGAGATTATAGGATATAAATACTTGAATCCATCTAATGAAGACAAAATATATAATACATATACATATATACACACATACGAAAACATATATAGAGGTTTTTCAAAAGATTGTGAGAGCAAGTGCAATTGCATGTTTTCAATAATGATACTTTTATAGACATACTATATTTCAATTTATGCTATTTCAATTAAAGTTTATAAATAATTACATTAATTGTTTTGTTTTCTGTGAGTTCCTCCAAATTAAATTTCGTAAAATTTCAGTTCTAGTCACTGGCTGCGTTCTAGTCAAGAGAAAAAAACATGTCTCCGTACTAAAAAACATGTAATCAAATGCATGCCCAGCCTACCTAAAATAAATATTATAATTTATATATCCAGAGTTAAATAGGAAAGGAACTGGAAATAATTTCTTACATCTTCAGCGATTGTGATTATATTAGGATGAAGAAAATGCAACATCTCATTTGCGAATATGAGATACAGCATAGCATCCCTGTCGACATATTGATTACAGTACCTGAAATGGACAAAGTTTTAATGACATGAAAAAAGTTCCTAAGAGACAGTAAAATGCACTTCAAGACAATCACCATCAGCTGGGGGTGGAATTGGAATGGAATTTTTAAATTCCGATGATTCTGTTTCGAATATTTCCAATTTTGGAATAATATTTTTCATTCTGAATTCCGAAAGTTCCGGTTTCCGATTTTTTTTTTTAACGGGGTTGGAATATACATATTAGTTTCCGTAATTCCAATTTTGGTTGGGAACAGAATAGGAATTAGTTTTTTCATTTCAGAAAAAAAAATGGATTTTTTCTGAAAGTGTTAATTTCGATCAAATCCGTCCGATTTCCACCCCTACCATCAGCAAATGAAAAATACACTCCAAAAGGCATTTTGTAAATACTCAGAAGTCTTACTCCTCTACATCACCGGTAAAAGTAGCAAATCCGTTGTGTGTATACATCATTGATGGAAGAGAATGAAAATAGAAGCCATCAACCTGGTACTCCGTTATCCACCTGGAAAATGTGAAATTAGGAAGAAAAAAAAAATGATGATTACGAGATTTAGCGTTGAACATTAGATAACATAACATAAATTTAAGGAATATGAAACCCGTAAGAAGCAACTAAACGTTAAAAGAAGGATAAAGTTGCTAGACAAATACCAATTCAAATTTGAAAGAAGGAAATGCAACACTTCATGATCCTCATATTTGAACATTCGCGTGCCCCAAAATTTGTGTTGGCCTCTTTTACCTGAAAATCATGCATAATTGGAAAATATTACAAACGGAATCAGTTAACAGGCATTATAGTAAATTGATAAAGCCTACTGAATCATTTTATTCTGGTTTCTTTACTTGCAACTAACTACTGTTGATATCAGGAAAAAGAACATAGCAAAAGATGTTCTATTTTCTTTGTTATAACTTTTTGGGACAGACACAAAATCAATCCACCTTCTCTGCGGATGCAGTTACATCAAATAAATTCTGAAGTCAATCTCTACGTTAATTATATTAGAATCAATAACAATCATATAATCGATTAGAACTTCTCACGCCATAATACCTTCTAGGCAGTTGCATTTTTTTCTTGTTATAAAGAAAAAAAATTAATGAATTAATGCCTGAACTAACCAAAAAGGAACAATGTACTCAAAAAGTTACCAGAATGGAAGTAGCAATCATTCAATCCATCAAAAGATGATAAGCCAACCATTTCGTCAGGTGCAGCATAAGAATGTACAATATCTAAGAAGACAAGCAACCCAAGTCCTGCACATGATACATAGAATTTTAAGAAAAAATACCTTAATATAATCCGTCTCAAAAGTTGTGAGAGAACCTTATAGCCATCCTTAACTAGTTTCAAAAATAGCAATTATTTTACAAAATCAGTTTAAGCTCCAAAATAATCTTAGTTAAAGCTCATCAACTTCATATCATAGTTCATAGATGTTAGTTTTTAGATAATATATTAGCTCCATAAGTATAAATGGTTGAAATTGCTACTATTTGATGAAATTAAAAATAACCATGTGCTTCATCCACCAATCGCTTGAAGTCTTCAGGTGTACCGAAACGGCTGCTAACAGCAAAGAAATTCGTCACCTGCAGAAGATGCTTGTTTAGTGAAGGCACAATTCAAAAAAAACATATATAAAGGAAAAAAATTAACATAGTGCGGAAACATAATTCAAATCGTAAAAGATGATAGTAAAGGTAAACAATGTTATTTGGGAGAGGTGACGAATTTCAAACACAAAGTGGTTGTCAATATATGTAAATAAACCTTAATAAAGAAGCAACTGAAATGATCTCAAATCTTTGATTACTGCACTAATTTAGCATACTTGCAGGGAAAAAGAAGATGCTCCACTGATTTTTAATATAATTGAAGAATTTAACCAATAGTGTAGCAGCATTCTTTGGTGTAGTGCATTTCAAATATTTAACATAGTTCTCAGTTTATTCTCTGCTAACTCCAGTTTGCCCTCTCTTCAATTTTGTTTATCAGAGAAGTCGAGTAGCAAAAGAAATAATAGCATAAAGAAATCTGAATTAAAGATCCCATAGTAGAAATTACATCAATCATCAGGTAAATAAACCTATTGGATTTAGCAATGTTTGTAGACTTCAGAAACCCTTTAAAATTTCACTTACTCTATAACCAGCAGTGAAATAGTCCCTGTGCTCAACAACTCCAAACAATTGGATTGCATTGTATCCTGCTTTCTTTACATGTGCTAGGACCTAAATCGGCAGGGAAAGATAAGGAAAATCACATACTAATCAATGATAGATGATATAATACACACACACACACACACACACACACACACACACACACACACACACGCACACACACATAAACCAGTAGATTACATTGTCAGTGAACTCGTTGAAAGTAGCAATTCTAGGATCCATTCCACTTATCCCAACATGACATTCGTATATTCGCAGAGATTTCGGCTTTGGTGGATGCTTATGTCTCCATTTGTGGGCAATTTCAGGAGTTGGTTCCCAGTGAACAGCAAATGATTGATTGCCATCGGCTTCTGAATAACGGAGACCAAAGTTCAGCCAGTGAAATAGTACAGAATCATAGCAGAAATCAAATCTGTACATAGGAGTCGAAATTGGAACAGAACGCATGCCGCCGATTCCGATTCAAATATTTCCAATTTTGGAACAAAAATATTCATTCTGAATTTTGAAAGTTCTAATTTCCTATTTTTCCTTTTTTTCTGAACGAAATTCGCATATATTTTAGATTACAATTTTAATTTTCAAAAATATTTCTGAATATTCCAATTTTTTTCCGAAAATTACACTTATAATATATTAATATCAATATTATTATGTATTTTATATTATGTCACAGAAAAAAAAATGAAAAATTCCGAATTCCGCCGATTCCGCCGATTCCGATCCGAAAATTTCTGATTTTGGAATAATTTTTTTTCATTCCAATTTCCAAAATTTCGATTTCCGATTTTTTTTGGAATGGAAGCCCGAAAATAAAATAGGTTTTTTTAAAAAAAACGGCTAATTCCAATATGATCCGTCCGATTTCCACCCATATCCGTACATAAACTTGAGAAAAGAAAGTTGATCAACGAATTTTTACAGCTGCTACCATTGGTGGGGATAAAGAGTATTATTATAGCATTCTCCAAGAGAACATCTATTATCCTGAGCTTGCATATAAAAATGGTTAATAATACAACTTTTTCTGACCTGGAATTACGTAAGTAGCCCAAGCAGGAACTCGCTCTAAAGGCCCCATCGGAGTATTGAAGTAAACCCTGTACTTACTTCCATGCGGGATTCCAGGTAAATACTTTTCCAGCCACGCTTTCCTTCCTTTACGAGTCTCCAACCAATAAGCAATAGGCGCCTGCTTCGCCTTGAATTTAGCCTTCCAAGCAGGATCAGTCACAACATCGAATTCCTCATCTTCCGTTCCATCATCAATAATCACATCACAAGGCGGTAAATTGCTCGGCGGATCATCTTTGTGCTTCTCTCTCCACTCATTGTATCTCGTCTGTGGATCTAATATCTCTTCCATTTCCTCTTCCGTCTGGGGCCCGTTTGGCCCGAATATCTGCTCGTACAATTTGGATGCCAGCTCGTAGGGCGATTTGGTAAATCGGTCTTCGCCTGGCTCCCAGTACTCGTCGTTCGCTTTCTTGAAAATTTCCTCGACTGTGACACCGCTGTCGCCTTTGTCGTATTCGTCTACGTAATTGTACTGTTGGAAGTACACTTGATCTGGCTCTTCTCCTTCCCTTAGTTTATCTTCCAGAATTATAAACCAGTATCCGTAATCATCGTGCCCTAAATTACCCTCCCTTGCAGAATTTTCGGTAGGTGACCAGCGATTAAAATCCCCCACCAGAGCACAATATCGAGCACCTGCCTCCAGAAGTAATTTCTTCGGTTAATCATTTACTATTCTAATAAACCATTAAATGAGTTCATTCTCAAACATCATGTTATCTGTCATGCATGCAGAGAGAATAAATCGAGCATTATTTTTGATATAGTTTAAGCTTTCTTCGCTTGTAAAAAGCAAGCAATAGATCTGACATGCATATGCAGAAGCAATCGAGCAATATTATTAAATTCTTTTAAGCTGTCTTCGCTTGTAAAGAGCAAGCAATAAATTTTAACAGTCAACAGGATACTAGCTAATAGGTGTGACGAGCAAAAGTTTAAGATTTCTTCCATTGCAAAAGCAAGAAATAAATTCTAATAGTCAATATTATTATACTAGCTAATATTCTCTGACAAGCAAAAGTTCACTAACCTGGAGCCCAGTCCATGAAATCCACACGGTGCTGCACATTCCGATGCATACCCAGTATTTCGTACCTAAAAGGCAATAAGAACATCAGAATAAAAACGCATACCAAATATGACTCATAACCGGTAGTGTATGTTCATATCTCAAACATTCATTTTCTTGTTATTTTTTAAATAAACCTTCGAAAAATAAACCTCGATCGTACCACCATACATGCCAGATGCCTTGAGGCTATTTGAATTCTGAGCCATTTATGGATGCAACTTTTTTTATCATAATGAGAAATTTCGAAAACTTAAACATGATTTTGTTATCTTAATAGCAATTCAATTAAGTGAAAGCATGCAACATCTAATATATTAAACCAAACCAAGGAAACTGACAACAGAGTGTTGAAGTTAAAACAAACACAGACTACTAACCCAGAAGCCAGGTCCTGAACTTCATAGTGGCGATTCGAAAGTTCTTCCTTCAAATCCTTCAATGCTTTATACCTGCCAACAAAAATTGCATCCAACACAATTAAAATAATAAAATAATAAAATTATAAAATTATAAATTACCAACCAGCTTGCATCAAAATTCAGTACATTCACATACTCCAATCACTCAGTCTACAAAACTAACTTACTGTATCAAAAATCAGTACACTCACAAAATTCAATGGATTACCTCTCACGAAGAAAATGGTTGAAGGCTTTATTGTTGATTTCGTGTTTGGTGAGGAACCCCACGGGGTCGACGGCAATTTTTTTTTTATCAATTTCCGGTGTCTTCTTACGCGGCCGCCTGGATTTCTGTTGGGAAACTTCCGGCTGCGATTGCGGCTGCTCGGCGGCGAAGCATTTGCCTTTGTATCTACACTTGTTGCCGTTGGTGCGGCGGAGGAAAACTCGGCCGCCGCTGCGGTGGGCGGCGCAATTTGTATTTGAAATTGGGGATTTTATCGGGAAACTGGAAATTTGAAGCGAGTGCGTGAGAGAAATCATGCTACGACGTCGTTTTTAACTGCGAGCTCCGAGTTTTGGGGATAAGAGGGAAACCAGAGAAGAAGGTGAAATCAAGCTTGGGGTTTAGTTAAACCCTCTTTCAAACATTTATCTGTATTAAACGAAATATATATATAAAGTTTATTTATTTATTGAGGGGTAGAGTTTCTATTTATTGATATAAGGATAAATTATACTTTCATCCCCTGAAATTGGGTATAATTACAGTTAGACCTCCGTAATTGTAAAAATTATGAATATAGAGAAATAGAAAATTACGAAAACCCCCCTAAACTTAGGTTAAATAATGAAAAACACCCCTATCTATCCGTAATTACCAAAAAAACCTGAGGTTTGTTTATGTCTTACACCAACCCATTTCAGTGCAACTTTTCACGGATTTTTTTTTATTTCAAGGAATAAAATTTACACAATTTCAGATATTTTATTTTATTTATCACCTATTTAACATAAGGCATAATAAATTGTACACATTTTCTGTTAAAAAATTCGATCAACAATTAATCAGAGGAGGATTTTGATTATTACGGATAGGTGGGGATATTATTCGTTATTTAACCTAAGTTCAGGGGGGGTTTTGTAATTAACGTAACATTTTATTAAATACATTTTTATAATTTTATTTTTATGATTGACCAAATATTGAGTAAATAGTACTCCATCTGTTCCACAATAACTGTCTCTTTTTAAAAATATTTTTGTTTCATATTATCTGTCACTTTATATTTCCAATACTGCATTAAATACATTTTTCCTGTTTTAACCTTATTAATGAAACTCTATTCATTAATTTTCTCTTATAAATCATTAAATATTAAAGGTTGTTTTAGTTATTTTTATATGATTTACTAAAATCAAGATATATTTATTGAGTTTCTTAATCTTTGTGAAAAGTGAAAAGTGACACTTATTTAGGAACGGAGGGAGTACTTCTCTTTTTAAGTTAAACTAAAACAACAAATTTAAACTTGTTCAATAAATATTCATTTTAAAAAAAAAATTATAAAAACCACATTTAGAATACTAATAGTGGATAATTTATAAACTAGCACTCCTATATATATATATATTTATTTTCCTAAATTCAGATATTTAACGTATGATTAAAGTCATCTATCGTGAACGGAAAAACGGGATTGTTCTTACACGAATCACGTGAATGTAGTAGGGGTGAGGGCTCAATTCAGTTTGTTTGTTGTCCAAAATCGAACTATGAACCAATTGCATCAACTTTTATAGGCAATTTGCTACTCGTCGCAAATCGAAAAAACTCAGATTTTCAAATTTACTAATTTTCACACAACAATGAATACTTCTACTGAACACACTCACAACAAACTGTTAACACTCTCTTACTCAACTCACACATTTTATTTCAAAATAAATAAAACAACAAAATTCCAAAAAAAAAAAAAAAGGACAAAGATTCTATCCATAATTATAAGCCTGGATTTCTCAACAGAACAAATTTAATCCAGGTAAGAACTTCAAAAGCAAGAGCAACAGCCCCCAAACATCCAAGAATACCAATATAAGCCCATTTCCAAGCATGGCCCGCCCCGATAATACTAATCCCGACAAATATATTAACCGATATCAAAGCCAACAATGCATATCCCAGGAAATGATGATACATATTCCAGTAACTCCGATACTCGTCCCCCGATTTCGGCTTCAATCTCAACGCCACCATCTGATCAAGTAATTACAGTAAATTTTTTTTTTATTTTTTTTACAATTTACAAAAATAAAAAAAATAAAAAATAAAAAATAAAAAATTAAAAGATTACCTGTATAGTGGTGAAAGTGAAAATAATAATGCCAAGGCTTCTATGGCAGGTAAAAGAATAATACTTGGAAGTATTGCCAAGCCAGATTCCAAGGGCCCACCCCGATAAACCAAGTATGTAACCAATAGTTTGGCAGCTGACGTGGAATGTAAACCACCATTTCCATTCTTTAGGGAATCTTCTAAAGTATCTCGCGATTATTACACCCACTGGTAGTAGGGTTCCCCACCCCACAATATTTAATATTCCATGAATCTATTTCCATTAAAACAATTATTATTATTATTATTATTATTATTATTATTAGAGTAAATTACAATCGCCACCCTGAGGTATGATCTATTTACGAAAATACCCCTCATTTTTACATAATTACATCCACCCCTCTGTAATTTGTGGATTTCTTACATTAACACCATTTTGTAGGGGTTGATGTAAGAAATGTACAAACTACAGGGGTTGGATGTAGTTTATCCGAAATGAGAGGTGTTTTCGTAAATAGACTTTACCTTATGAAGGTGGTTGTAATTTACCATATTATTATTGTTAGGGTAAATTACAACCACCCCCATGAGGTGATGTTAAATTACGAAAAATCCCTTCATGTTTGGGTAATTACAACTGCCCTCAACTGTGAATCTTATTACACGTCCACACCTATGACGTCAAATTCAACATACAATCTTTTAGATTCCGTGGAATGTTCTTTAGTTTTGTACTCATCTATACAAGCCAAAAAAATACATCTTTATGATCATCTTGCTTCAAAATGCGGAGCTCGAACGAGATATAACGGGTACAAACTTGAGAATATTGCATATAATTTAGAAGATTCTCCTAAATTTGACACCGCAATGGTGCATGCATGTGTAATAAGATTTATAGTTCAGGGGTGGTTGTAATTACCCAAACATGAGGGGGTTTTTCGTAATTTGACCATATTTATGAGTGGTTGTAATTTACCCAATTATTAATACGTCAAATTGCACGTCACCCCCTATAAAATTCATTTTTTGCACTTTACCCACTCAAAATTTTCAAAAGTAATTTTTTCCCTTCAAAATGTTATTTTTATTGCACGTTGCCTCTTAAAAACATTATTTTATGCACGTTGCCCTATTAAAATGTTATTTTTATTGCACGATGCCCACCGAAAATTGATTGTTGGGGCAAAGTGCAACCAAAACAATATTTCAAAGGGCGATTATCCCCTTTTTGAATTTTGAGGAGGTGAAGTGCGAAAATGGAAAATTTAAAGGGGTGAAGTATATTTTGTCCTTATTATTATTATTAAAAAATTTAAAATTTCGTTAATGGCGGGAAAAAAACTTACTATTCTGAGTTGTCGGTGGAAATGCGCGGTGTAACTGACAATCCTATCGGAAACCAAATCCACAGTCTCCGCACAGTCGAAATTCGCCAGCGTCTTCGGGTGCATCAGCGGCTGTTTTCCGGCGGCCGCCGCCCCGATCTGCCAGACAACGTTGATCCTCGAGGTGTTATACACGTGCGGCAGAAACCCCACGCTCGCCACAATCACGTGGTACCCAATCTCCTCCCAGTACACAAATCTACACTCGCTCACATTGAAGAAAAACCCTAATTCATCACCCCCGCCGCCGCCGCCGCCCTCCTCCTCCTCCGCCGACCACGGCAGGAGCGGGCACCCGATCCTAGCCCCGACGCCGACGTCGTAGTTGTGGCACTCGACGGAGCCGTTCGCCTGCTTGATCCCGATCATCGCTCGAGTCCCGACCATGTGGGGACCGTCCGGGTTCAAACCCCAGGCTATCCACCCCGCCGAGTCGCCGTCGCCGAGCCTCGCGCCGAAAGCGATCTCGAGTTTTCTCGATTTGTTGTCGAAATTCCATGCGAATTCGGCGCCTAAGTCGACCTTCTTACGGCAGTGCTGCGTGATTTTGATTTTGCTGGTCTCCGATTTGAATCCGTCGCTGCAGCTGTGCGCGTTTGTCGTCGGTGGAGGAGATAGAAATCCGAGAGCGAAGAACAATGAGCAGTAGAGTAGTTTAATATTAGGGGAAGACATGTTTTATTTAATTCCCTATGTGTTATTTAATTCGATGATATATATATATATATATATATATATATATATATATATATATATATATATATATATATATATATATATATATATATATATATATATATATATATATATATATATATATAGTACAGATAAGAACTTTATTCTGCAAAGGGATTATAGTTTAAGAAGTTGAGCACAAGTTATGTATATGTTCTTGTTTCTTTAATGTGGCTTTTTCAGCACATGATCAGGTACGATTATGTGCAGATCAGCGGTTAATAATCATTCAGTGTAATTCATCGGGTGTAGCATAAAAAAAAACACTATCTTAACTAATTTTTCGATCGAACAACATCGTATAATTTGAATTAGTTGTGATGATATTAATTAAAAAGAATACAATATAATATAATCTACTTTATATTGGTTCAATTGTATGATTGTCTTTAGTATGACAAAGGAACAAATCTACAAATCAAGCAATGAATATATCTCCTTTTTGCAGCAGGAAGATTGGAAGTTATATTTCAATATTTTTATTGCATGGCATGAAACACGAGTGTACTATTTAATTATTTGAATACAGTAAACGTGTGTATACAGCGAACGTGTAACTTTATATTTTATGTAATGACACTTTGGTCCTTTCTTTTAGAGGTTATTAAGTTACAGTTTTATTTAATGGGTACATTACAACCACCTCTGAGGTATGGTCAATTTACGAAAATCCCTCTTCTGTTTGGATAATTACATCAACACTCTCAACTATGAATCTTCTTACACATCCACCATTATTGTGTCAAATTCAACATAATCATCTAGATTACGTGGAATGTGCTCTAATTTGTATTCGTTTTGTGTAAAAATACAATTTATGATACACCACAATCTGATATATAAAAGCCAAAAAAACACGTTTTATGATCACATTGCTTCAAAATGTAGAGCTCGAATGTGATAAAACGGTTACAAAAGTGATAATATTCCATATAACCAAGAAGATTCCACTAAATTTGAAACCGCAAGGGTGGAAATTTAAGAAGATTTATAATTGAAGGGTGATTGTAATTACCCAAACATGAGGGGATTTTTGTAATTTGACCATACCTCAGGGGTGGTTGTAACTTAACCTTATTTAATTAATATTTTTTTTGGTTGGGTACAATATAACAATTCATTAGCTACCTATGTAGCACGGACAGTTGGACACGGAAAACAACAATAAGGGAAAGCGGGGAAACAGCATATCCCTGAAATGAGGATACGGAAGTTTGGAGGAAATATGTAAGTATTCAAAATATATGGGCATATTCATAAATATGCTATATAAATATATATATAAGTTTTATTTATATATAAATTCTTTTTTATATACTTTCATACAAATATATTTAAAATAAATTTTTCTATCAGCTATCAGTTTGCAATTAATCATTAAACCATGTAAATAATTTGAAAAATAACACAAATATTTGAAAATTTGGTATTCAAACACGTTCCTAAACTTCTTAGAAATTGCAAAATTATTCATAAAGTGTCCGACAAGTGTCCTCGACTGTCGGACACAAAACGTGTCCGAAACGCAGAAACGATATAAAGTTTAACGTTATTGTAAAATAAGAGAAAGATGAAAATATTCGGCTTACCGAGTTGTATTTCATTCATATGGTTTTATACAGAAGAGTTACAATTTGAATAGAGTTTGACACACGTGAAACTCTCACATTTACACAGAGAAATAGGAGGAACGTTATAACTGAATAAGCTAAACTCCTAAAGACGGGGACAAGATTTAGATACGCTTAACACCCCCCCCCCCCCCCCCCCCCCCCCCCGCAAATTGATGGGGGAAGCGTAACCAGCAATTTGGAACGCAAATAATTAAAACGCACGCTAGTCTGTCCTTTGGTGAAAACGTCAGCCACTTGGTCGTGAGTAGAAATATACTTGACTTGTATGTCTTTGTTCACCACTTTTTCTCTGATAAAATGATAGTCGATCTCCACATGTTTAGTGCGAGCATGGAACACAGGATTTGAAGCAAGAGCAATGGCACCAATGTTATCACACCAGATGATCGGCGGAGAAGAAAGTGAAACATCCAACTCGCGCAATAACATTCGAATCCAATATAATTCAGCAGTAGCCAATGCCATATACCTATACTCGGCTTTTGTGCTTGATCTAGAGACAACACGTTGTTTCTTGGCGCTCCACGATATAAGGTTTTGTCCAAGAAACACACCAAAACCGCTGGTCGATCTTCTATCGTCTGGACATCCTGCCCAATCAGAATCACAAAAGGAAGACAAAGAAATAGATGAAGAAGTATAGGACAATCCATAATCAATGCTTCCTTTTAAATATCTAAGTACTCTCTTCACTGCACACCAATGGGGCTCCCGAGGTTTATGCATAAACTGACACAATTGATTTACAGCATAACTTATATCAGGACGTGAGATGGTGCAATATTGAAGAGCGCCCACAACTTGTCGATATTCAGTAGCATCTTCCAAGAGTTCGCCTTCTTCAACGGAGAGTTTGGAACCCGATGTGGTTGGCGAAGAAAGAGGTTTGGCTCCAATCATTTTTGTTCGATGCAATAAGTCAGATATATATGCAGACTGACGTAAATGAAGTCCTAAATTATCCCGTGATGCTTGTATACCCAAAAAGTAGCTAATGGGCCCAAGATCCTTGACTTGAAATCCAGATTGTAATTGTTGAATAATATTAGTAATAGCCAAAGTATTTGAGCCAGTTACTAATATGTCATCAACGTAGACAAGGACAAATATTTTGTAGCCATTCATGTGCAAAGTAAAGAGAGAATAGTCAACTTTAGACTCAGAAAACCCAAGTTCAATGAGCTGTTGAGAAAGCCGTCGAAACCACGCCCGTGGAGCTTGTTTGAGGCCATACAACGACTTGTGTAGTCTGCAAACAAAACTTGGTTTGGATTCGTCAATAAACCCCTGTGGTTGCTCCATGTATACTTCTTCGTCTAGAATGCCATGAAGGAAAGCGTTTGAGACGTCCAACTGCCGAATAGGCCAATTAAATGTAACTGCCAGTGATAAAACCAATCGTCTAGTAGTCGGTTTTATTACCGGTGAAAACATATCATGATAGTCTACTCCACTTCGTTGATCGAATCCTTTCGCCACAAGTCTTGCTTTGAATCTCTCCACACTGCCATCTTGTTTTCTCTTAACTTTGTAGACCCATTTATTACGAACCATAAGCTTATTACGAGGTCGAGGACACAAAGTCCATGTACCATTTTCCATTAAAGCATCAAATTCATGTCCCATAGCCGCCCTCCACGTGGGATTCGACACTGCTTGTGTAAAGCAAGTTGGTTCTTGTTCATTAAAAACACTGGACAACACATGCAAAGGGTGTCTAGTCGAATAATAAGCCTTATAATTGGGAAAGTGTTTGGGTTTATTGCGGCCTGTTTTGGATCGAGTCACAATTGAAGATTTAACGGGTTGATTTATAGGTTCGGGATGATCGTGACTCGGTGCGGGGGGCAAGACGGATATTATTGGATCAGTGGTAATTGGGTGTGTTTGGGACGAACTTGCTGGCTGAGAGGGAGCAGAATGCGTTTGTAACTCAATATTGGAATTATGAGAGATCGAATCTAAAGTTTGAGTTACTGGACAATTTTGTAAAGTATTACTAGTAGTATTGGTAGTGTTAAGAGCATGCTCAATATTTATGGTATTTAATGCAGGTGAAACTAGGTGATCGTGTGTGGGTAAGTGAGAAACGAAATCATCAGATAACAAGATATTTGGCAAAACTGGAAAAGAACTTACCGGCAAAGGAGAGTTGAGCAACGCATTCTTTGAGGAGGTTGAATTTTTAGTCACATGCTTAGCTGGAAAATGATCTTCATAAAAAATGACGTGTCTAGAAATATATACTCGACCGGTGTCTAAATCTAAGCAACGATAGCCTTTCTGATTACTAGAGTATCCTATGAAAACACATTTTTTGCTGCGAAAAGTAAGCTTATGTGTCTGATATGGTCTTAAGAGTGGAAACGAAGAACAACCAAAGACACGTAACTCTGAATAATTTGGTGCTTTGTTAAATAACACATGAAACGGAGACATTTGTCCTAAGACCTTCGTTGGTAATCTATTGATTAAATAAACTGCGGATTGGAAGGCATCAACCCAATATCGTGTCTCTAATCCTGATTGGGCCAATAATGTTATGCTTGTTTCTTGTATGTGACGATGTTTCCTTTCGGCAATTCCATTTTGTTGAGAAGTGTGAGGACATGTAAGCCTATGAAAAATGCCATGTTTTGATAAAAAATCTTTGAATTGATTGGATAAATATTCTCCACCATTGTCAGATTGTAATTGTTTAATGGAACAAGAAAAATAATTCTCAACAAGAGATTTAAATTTTATGAATGTAGCAAAAACATCTGATTTATTATAAAGAGGATATATCCAACTGAATCGTGAAAAATCGTCAACAAAGAGAACATAATAACGACAGCCACTAACAGATGAAATTGGTGAAGTCCACATATCTGTGTGAACTAAGGACAAAGGTGCAACAGATTGACGAGATGACTCATGAAAAGGTAATTGTTTTGCCTTTCTCAATTGACACGAAGAACAAAATCCTAACTTACGAGAAGAACTAGATAAAGATAAAGAGTTTGAACGAATTAAAGAATCTAAAATAAATTTAGATGGGTGGCCTAGCCTAGAGTGCCAATGATCCATCGAGGTAGAAACTCCTATGGTAGTCGTTAGACACTGCAATTTATTCTGAAGACACATATTTCCAGCAATAGGATATAAACCATTTTCAACCTGCCCGTGGAGTAGCGTTTGCCCGGTCTGATTCTCCTTCACAGTGAAGTCAACACCAGTTAGTACAAAATAACAATTGTTATCCAAGCAAAATTTATTTATGGATAATAAATTGGTTGAAGCATGAGGACAATGGAGAATATTTTTGAGGTTGAATTTGGTTTGTCCAATTTGTAAAGATGTTGAACTAATGCTTTTAATTAATAAACCAGAACCATTACCTACAGTCACAGTGTCTTGTCCGGTGAAAGGTTGCTGATCGGAGAGATTGTCCGTTTCGGATGTTATATGAGCATTTGCACCGCTGTCAGCAAACCATACTTGGTGCTCATATGCAGCATTTGATTCAGCCACCATTGCTGCAAGTTCTGCCGGAGGATGTCGACCTTGGTATGAAAAATCAAACCTGTGGTAGCAATCAAGAGCTGAATGGCCAACCTTGGAACATATTTGACAAGTTGGCCGATTACCAAAGGCAGATTGACCCTGATTCGTCTTTGGTGCTTGTGTGGTCTCAACATGATTGAAGGTACTGGCACTCCGTGAATTTGAAGGAGGTCGAGTTGGCTGAATGGAAGGTTTCTTCCTATGCGTGAAGTTCGGCCTTGGTTTAGTGGCTGTAAGAGCAAAGCGATTAGAGTTTGAAGCCAAATGCACACGCTGAGAATCAATCAATCCTTCATAACTAAGGAGCTCAGAGTTGAATTCTTCAATAGTGAGATCTTTATCTCGCGACGCAAAATTATACGAGGTAATGAATGGATTGAACTCTGGTTGCAAACCACCAATAATATAAGAGATCAAATCTTGATCGTCTACCGATTTACCCGCTGCGGCTAATTGATCGGCAAGAGCCTTAGCGGATTGAAGATAGTCATGTATGTTTCGACTACCTTGTGAAATTGTCTGTAGTTGACGCTTTATATGAGTGATTCTAGAGCGTGATTGACTGGAAAATCGAGTGAGCAAAGCATTCCACACTTTATAGGAACTGTCCAAGCCATACACGCTAGAGACCAATGTTTCGGAAATAGAGGAAAGAATACAACCAAGAAGAGCTTGGTCTTTCTTGAACCAAATTCCGTAGGCTGGATTTGGAGTATTATCAGCTAAATTCTTATCAGGAGCGGGTTTCGAACCATCCACAAATTCCATCAAAGAATTGCTTCTTAAAAATGACAAAAATAGAGATTGCCATCCTAGGTAATTGGGTCCTTCAAGTTTGAAGGAGACAGGGGAAGGGAAATGAGGGTTTGACATATTTTGAGTGAGGGAAGCCATATGCGGAAGCGTTGAACCAGGAGAAGAAGCGTGAGCTTATTTCCCAACTGATACCATGTAAAATAAGAGAAAGATGAAAATATTCGGCTTACCGAGTTGTATTTCATTCATATGGTTTTATACAGAAGAGTTACAATTTGAATAGAGTTTGACACACGTGAAACTCTCACATTTACACAGAGAAATAGGAGGAACGTTATAACTGAATAAGCTAAACTCCTAAAGACGGGGACAAGATTTAGATACGCTTAACAGTTATAACGTTATAAGTTTTCATGCTACATTATTAGCTAGTAGTTTATTTTAGGTATGGCCCAAGTAAATGGGCCCAAGGTCACCAATCGGTCTAATTGGTCAAATTTGCAAAAGCCCAATTGCAGTTAGACTTTCGAAAATTAAAAAAATTAAAATTAATGAAAATATAATCTAGATATCTTCAAAATTTTCTTGAAAAATTACAAAAAAAAAATTATAGAAACAAAAATAAATAATAATAATATTTTTTTAAATATGTTTTTTGTTTTTTTTTATAAGAATCTTAATTTTAATTTTAATTAATAGTAATATTTTAATTTGTTTTTTGATAAATATAAATAATAGTAATATTGATATTTTTTTTGATCGATATAGTAATATTGATATTATGACAAAGCTATAGAAGAGAAATGATCCAGTAATACCCAGGAGCACCATAGGGTCCATACACCGTCACTTTGCCAATTGCCGCATTACGAAAATTGCCTCCAAAATTCCCAATTTTTCTAGGGTTCTCTACTATTGGATTATTCCCACGGATTCGATTCACTATTGCCGAAACCAGAAAGCGGTGATGGATCTGGGGATCGTCGGACGCCACGCGCTGTTCTTCGACGACGATGCCTCCGCCGCGTTCGTCAACTCCGGTAACGCTCTTGTCGAGTGGCACTCCCTCCTAATCGATCGTTACGACGTTCGCCACCTCCTCTCCGCTCCCCCACCGCCTCGCCGCCGCAATCGAAACTCCGAGCGGCTATTCTCCGATGACCCCTCACTCGAAGCTTTGCTCGATCAAGAGCGATATATTGATCTCTCTCTGGATTCCGATCAACCAGGTATAACATCGATTTATCTTTCTGCCTTTATTTTTGTCCAGTTGATTTGATTTTTTTCGTTTTACCGGGTTTGGGGTTAAAAATTTGCTTCATTTCATTTGGTTCAAGGAGATAGGTAATGTTATGATATTGAAATTTATTCGGAGAGGAAAAACCTAAGTGCAGAGGTGAGATGTTGGGATATTGAATCGAGACTAAAGTGCATGGAATTTGTCAATGGGGCAGAAAAGATACAATTTTTTTAAATACATCAACATCTTAACTTTCTTAAAATGATTGGATAAGTGTGGTGAGTGTTTTGTTGAAATTTGTTTTGAAACGAATGCCTTGAGCAACTAGTAGAAGAGCAACTTTTCAGTGACGTGTTTCCATGTATGGGATCCCAAGTAGATTAAACAAAGTCAATAAGGTGTTCCGTAATAGTGAACGGCTCTAAGCTCTACGTCTGTTGTCAAACTACTGTTTCTGTTGGAATCTCTTAAAAAAAAAACAGGTTAGAACAAAAGAAAGGTGTCGTAGCTATCTAGTTTGTGCGGGTAGCATACTTCTTTGCTGTATGCTTCGATATTTGCAGGAAGGATTAAACTGTGTGACTTCATCCAGTTACAAGTAAGGCTTCTCTAAATTCCAGAAACTTCTTTCTCGTAGTACTTCATGTTTATGTTTAATTAAACAGCAGGTGTTAGTATTATTTCTTGTAGCTAGCGTGGTATCTAAATACCTATCATATTGTCTTGTGACCAGATGTAGAAGAGGAAGAAAAACCAACGGGTGCTGGCAGTTATAGTTCCGTTGCCTTCTCATATGGAAGCACTGGTGATTCCACTGATCAGAAGAACACGGATACTGGGTCCACTGGGATGGAATCCTCTGGATTTCTCCCCCCCTTTCCCGTTCCTGGATATCTTCTCCAAAGCTTGGTAAGCCTGTTTTCTTGAATCTGAAGATTCTGTGGATCATATGACACGTTTGATTCTGTTAACTGCGCTGACTTGGTTTTCCCAGTATTGATCATAACTCTCTAGGTTGCATATATTATCTGAGCCTCACCATGCCAGGTTTGTAGATGCTTGGAGCAGGAATGGGCTACTTGTGATCCAAGGTTGCCGTTCGCTGGCACCTTGTTTCCCTTTGATGTCATGAAAAGGGGCAGTGCAGGTGGGGTTAGGAAAATATAAATCATCTTTATGAGGACTATCAGTTTGCTACTTCAAACGGCAAATGTTGTGTGATACATTCCGTAGTGGTCTTCTTTATCGTAGTTTTTGGTTGTTATAGTGTGATTACAAATGCGTCTCTCAATTTTGAGTTTTATGGCTTTGACTTGCTGTTTGGAGGTTTCCGAATTTCTTGTTTGCTTTACTAAATTCACTTTTAAAATTTTCAACACTCAATTTAAGCTCTAAACTATGGCCTTGACTTACTATTTGGAGGTCGTAGAACTGCTCAATTCTAATATATTTTTCCTCCTTTTGTTATTTCTGTTGCTTTTTTGTAGCCTCCAACAGAAAAGCTACATCAGATAATTGCAAGGACTGCTATATTTGTCAGCAAAAATGGTGGCCAGTCGGAGATTATTCTGCGGGTGAAACAGGGGGATAATCCAACATTTGGGTTTTTGATGCCTGATCATCATCTTCACCCGTACTTCAGATATCTAATTGAGCACCCAGAACTTTTGCATTCTGAAATTGATGGAAATTCTCAGCATGAGAAAAAAAGGGCTGGTAGCGAGGATATCACGAATGGTGTTGGGGGAGCTTTATCCTTGCTTGGTTCTGTATATGACTCTGAGGAGGAAGAGGAGAGCAACGATACTGCAAAAATTGAAAAAAATACTGCTGAGGATGGTATTAATGCTGTCAATACTATTGCAGCTCGTGGTTCAAAAGAGTCCATGGAAAGCTCTTCTAAGGACGAGTCAGTACCTAGAAACCCCATCTTATCCGGTAAAGAGAAGGTTCCTGCAGTTAAGAAAACCTCTTTGATAACGGTATCCAAACCTAAAAGCATGAAAGGCGTCAAGAAGGAAGATAATTCCGGTTTATTTTCCACTGCAGCAGAGAAGTCAATTGGAACGACTTCGAAAATTGAACCACTAATTATAGAGCCTCCACCTGAATTAATGAGATTGATTGACAAAGTTATTGAATTTATTACGAGAAATGGGAAGCAGTTTGAGGCGACACTTATTGAGCAAGATACCGAGCATACGAGATTTCCGTTCCTTCGTCCGTCCAACCTGTATCATCCCTACTACTTAAATGTCCTTCAGAAAGCTCAGGAGGTACGTATTCTTCTTTAATCCCCTATAGCACATGAACTAACAGAGTCTAACTTATATGAGTAGCTTCATACTTTCCATCAATTGTGCAATATAGGCATTATTTTGATATGGGTTTCATATTAAAATAAGACTTTATGTGTGCAATATTATACTCACTACAAATGATAAGACCATTTTAATTGTTTCTTACTTGTCGGGTGCTTCATCAGTCATTTTGTTGCCTTTTAAGCTAAGATCTGAGATGGTTCAAGATCCAATTGGTACTATGACCAAACATCAGAAATTTCAAGCTTGTCTTGTTTGTGTTCAGCGAGAATTTTGAATGGAGTTCTGGAGAGCTGATTATTAGAGCTCGAGTCCGTAGCCTTATTTATATACTGCAGGGTTACTTAAACTAGACCATGCAAGATTACGCATGCCTAATACTTTAGACAGTTAAATATGGGTTACTTACTCTTTCATTAATTTAAATGAGTCCGTTCTTAGCTCTTCCCTTAATGGCTTGGACTGCATACATATATGCTAATTTCAGAGATCCTTCTTGGGATTATGACTCAAGTATGAGTGGTGTGTTGATAATCTTGTAATCTTTGGTTTACATGTATGATTCAATAGACATTTCCTTCCTCATCACTGTGCTAATTTCATGTATTTATTTTGCAGTCAAAAGCAAACGGCGAGAGTTTCAACCCTCGAAAGGATGAGCTAGTAGGACGTGGAACAAACAAAAAAGCTTCTGCAGTCAAGAAAAACGATTTTGATCTGTCTGACCTTCCAGTAGAATCTGACAGGAAAGAGAAGTTCAAGATGGTAATAGGCAAATCGAAGAAGGAAGCGCACGAGACAGAACCCAGTGGAGCACAGGAAAGTGAAGTCACGGTGGATGCTGCAGCTGCAGCTGCTATCCTTCACAATGCCACAAGAGGCATTAAGAATTCTGATATCCAAACCATTTCAAGAACTCATCTAAATGCTCACAGTCAACCAGATAAAGCTGCCGAAATGCCCGATCAGAATGGAAATCGCAATTTGGCAAGTGATACCGATCCTTCTGTTGCAAATCTGACCGAAGAGCAGAAGCTCAAAGCGGAGAGGTTAAAAAGGGCTAAAATGTTTGTGGCCATGTTGAAAAGCGGAGCAGTTCCATCGAAAACTGGAGTATCGCGTGGCCCATCAGTAGAGCCTCTAGAAACTGGAGCTTTAAGGAATTCCTCCGGTGAGGTTAATCTCACTAGCCAAGAAAAAGAATACGGCTTAGATGCTGAAATTCTAGACAAGCCAAGTGAACGACTGTCGAAAAGAAAGTATCGTTCAAGACCTGGAGGAAGTGAGGATGACGATGAAGATAAAGATAAAGATAAAGACGAGAGTCACTCGAGAAAGAAGTACAAATCAATCTCCAGGAGCAGGAGACACAAAGAGTATGAAAAAATTGAAAATGCAGTAAAAAAGAAGCATAAGCACTATGAGAGAAGACACGGCTCTCATTCTCCTCTTGAAGAGAGAGAAAGTAGTGAAGAGGAGAGGGACCATAAGCACTATAAGCACTATAAACGGTCTACGAAGAAGCATCGTTCTCACCATTCTCATTCTTCTTCCGAGGAAAACGAGAATCGAGGAGAAAGCAGTGAAGATGAAGATAGGGACCATAGGCACTATAAACTGAAGCACCGGTCCCACCATTATTCAGAAAACGAGGATGATATTGTGCATGAAGATAACAAACGGCACAGCAGAAAACGCAGTTCTCACCATTCTTCACATGAAAGTTCGAAAAGGAGGGATTCATCCAAGCCGAGGAAAAAACATAGTTCCCATTCCCATCGGTCTTCGAAACATCATCACAGTAGGGACAAGTACCGGCACAAAAATGTGGAATCCCCTAAAGGGAAGGAATCTTCAGAAGAAGAGATTCACCATCGTAGCCAACATAAAAAGGACTCGAGTGATGAAAGAGGCGTACAGGAAGAGGGAGAAATCAGCTCTAGAGTTGCAGTCGAATCTAAAGGAATAATGACGAGTAGTGATAATATAGGGAGTTCTTCCCAACAGAGGGCCTCATCTCAACCATTGGAAAGTGATGTACCCGATGATCTACGGCTCAAAATTCGTGCAATGTTGCTGGCCACCCGCATGTAGCAATGGAGAGTACTAAACTCGTGAAAACTGAGAAATTAGATGCAAAGAGTAGCAATGGTCCGGTAGATGGATAAAAGGATCATTGTTCCTTTGTTCGCATTTTTGTGTTCTTGACTCGTGCAACTCTTTTATTATATACTTGTAGTTGATTGTATCAGTTCTGAAGTCTGTATTTGAGCATGACATTTGAAATAAATAATACGTCACGATTGGGTACTCTTGGCTTTTATTTTATTTTTTCCTTCCAAAAAACAAATCATGTATAAAATCTTGCAGAAATTTTATTACTAATGCAATTAAATTTTAATTTTAAAAAAATTACAAAAGATGTTATTTATTTTTCTGGACGGTAATATTTTACAGTTACATATTCTCGGCCTCCTCCTTTACCCGGGCTTGGGACCGGCTGTGCTGGGCAAATTTGCAGCACATGAGGAGTTGCATTATAACACCGATATACAACCAGTACAGGTAGAAAAAGAAAACATAATAATATAATTCAATAAGAAATATCACATTTATGCTTCTCTCTAAGGTGACATTACAAAAAGAAAAGAATATTCACAACTCTGTGAGCAAATTTTTTTATTTATCAAATCTTGCACTTACATTTGGGCAGAAACAAATCTTAATCCAATAAATTCATCAAGACTCGAAAATTTTATGTATTAGAAACTTCCCACGGACCCCAGAACTGACCAGTAACAGTCCAGGATCGTACTCCAAAGCACAAACACTCATGGCAGCACCACACCGTATGATAATAACGATCACAAGATGCAAGCAGAATCCAAAGGCCGAAATCATCGAGAGCCCACAAGATGCAAGCAGAATCCAAAGGCCGAAATCACAAGATCAACAAAACCTAAATATACCCAGTTCTTCAAAGTATACACGAAATCATCGAGAGCCCACAATAAAGCATACTACTCACTTGATCTGCAGTAGAAATGCACGCGTTATCTGACCAACTACAAGCTCAAAAGAAATCAAGTGAAAAATAATTGGAAAAAACATTTCAAAAAACATCCCAAGTGTTTTGCTACTCCTTTCGTAAACTTAGGTACTAATCAACACTCTGTGCAGGAACCTTTTGATAAGAAACCCAAACATTAAGGTACTAAAACTGTTCCCGCAATCCTGGTATCGAGAAGTTCACGATAGGGATAATTGATGGCCAAACCAAAAATACAGTAAATAAAAAGTTTGGGAAAATAAGCAACCGAAGATAGAAACCAACAAGCAAAACAACAGCAAAGAAAGAGTTAAGAGGAACGCAATTCGCCAAGATTATTTGGCTTCCAGTTTATCAATGTCAATGTCAACTACTGTTTCTATTCTTATCGTATTGCACTTTCACCAGATAACTTCGAAGAGTGAATTTGCAATACTTCAAAACCATTTTTATTAATATTTGACTGTTCCATTTTCTCGACCCTCCTCCTTTACCCGGGCTTGGGACCGGCTGTGCTGAGCAAATATTGCCGCACAGGCGGAGTTACAAGAATTAACCTATATACAACTAAACACACACATAATTCACATAATCACAGACAGATTGAAGCAAGAAACCTGTACGTACCATTCCAGACAACAAATATTAAGGCTGAGAAATAGTTTGATAATATTAAGGCTGAGAAATAGTTCAAGGCTGAAAAATAGTTTGATGCACATAGAGTCTTCATACTGGCAAACAAGTAGGTCAATCTTTTAAGTAAATTAACAAATAGGGCATCCCACTAATCTCTTAGTAGCTAAAATCACGCAGTATAGTAGATGGGATAAAAGCATATAACAATTTTACTAGTAAAAACCCTCCTACTTGTTCCAATCATTCATTTTCCTTTTTTTTCCTTTAAATTATCGTGTGAAAAGAATACTAAAGTCGTACCAGAGTAGAATCCAAGAGGAAATAACTTTTATCAATAAGATATCTGATACTTGCACATTTATGTAAAAAAAAATCTTAAATCAAATAAATTCATTGAGAATTCACAAATGCATCACTTTAGCATATTACTAGTGTTAGACAAAAACATTAACTTACAATCTGCAGAAGACAATTTCACGCACTAGAAAATTCCCAGAGTACAAATTACGATGAAGAACTGACCAAGAACTGTGCAGTAGTATACCCCATGCAGATTCGATAGATTTTAACATCCTCAAAAAAACAGTAGTAGCAGCAATAACATCAACAAATCCTACATGTGTGAAATCCAACATGGCGCAACTGAACAAGGTTTATTATTCTGAGATTGACTGTGCCAACTTAGATTGTGCAGAGAAACCGAAAGGAAAAAAACCAAATCTTCATAGATGCATAACACACATGAACCTTAACTTGCTCATGAATAGAAGACCACTTCAATATTTGAAAAACATGGATCAAAACCGAAGAGATCTCAAGCCACAATAAAGAATACTACTCACTTGATCTGCAGAAGAAGCACGTTCCACACCAGTAGTGCATTAACTGATCAAAACTAAGCACAAACAATTCCGGTGCAGAATACCAGAAAAACTGAAATAACATCCGGACACTCTTAAGACGGCTTTCAAAATCTAAGACAAGAAATAATACTCTGTGCAGGAAGCCCGTGAAGAAACCAAAGAATACCAATCATGAAGTGACAGATGGAGACAGTTTTATTTTATCTTCTCAACTTGCCTCGTGAAAATTACTGTATAATATGAGATCACGATAGGGATAACTGAAGACTGCCAAAGAAAAAATAAGTACATAAATAAATCACAGCTCTAGAGAACCAGACCACCGAAAGATAAAATATCAATAACCAACAAGCAAAGTTAGTCAAAACTATATACGCGTAACAGGCAAAAGATTAGTCATGTTAAAAGCCCTAGAGAACATCAATGTCAACATCTGTTTTAGTAGTCATATCAAACTGCAATTTTACTAGATTACTTAACAAACTGAATTTCAGACAGATATTTAGCCATACCAGTTTAAGTTTATGACTCCCTTCAAAACTAATGGATCGAAACTAGTGGACCTAAGACGGCATGTTAACTAAGATGAATGCCAGAAAAAGACTAAAAATGTCGCACATATTCCAACATTGAAAATATATTTAATATTCGGCAAGTAAATGCAAATATAAAATAAAAATCATATTCAAATCAGTACATGATAGTTTACAATTTATGAATAATATAAACCTAGATCAGATAGGAACCTAAGAGACTAGAGGTAGAACACATAACTTACAGGAAAACGCACTATAAGGAAATTACTTTACACGGGACATGCAGCCTAAGCAGAAATGAGGGAATTTCTGTCATGAGTTCTAGCCAAGATATTATACATTAAAATCTGGTTTAATATATACTATCCATAAATTATAAATTATAATTTAAACTAACATATATGTGTAGAATATAAAATTTTACAAATTAACGATTATGGATTATTCAGTTAGAAAAGAAGTAATGTAGAGCAATATATGTTCTGATGAATACCTTATAATTCCTGCTAAGAAAATTGAGAAACCAGCATAACACCGTGACCTCAGCAATCTGGAGCTCTAGGAGGTACTAGGAAGACGAAGTCGAACGTATGGATTGTCTTGCTGAACAACAAATATACAACCAAAACAAACTAGAGGACATGGAGAGAAGGTTCACGTAGTACAAAACTCAATTCCCTTACCTCTATTACCCAGCCACAAGAAACTTTGATAAAAATACAACTGCAGCCATCAACATTCGAAAACCAGAAAGCATGTTTGATATACTTACAGTTACGACATCTCTACTTGCAAAACCGTAGCCACGTTATTGAAAAACAGATTGGCGGGGGAGAGAGAGAAAAGAGAGAAGGTTGAAAAACAGCAGTGTGCTTGAGTAGGCCATATAGAGTCCTTCAAAATGTTAACCGAAACCACAAAAAATATAGTAACCAAGGTGAGATTTAGTTTAGGATACTACCACACTTAGAATCTGCAGCAAGTGGTCAAGAAACTTCTTAAATCAAAGCCACACAACCTCAGAAAAGAAGACGAGCAAGCCAAGACCATAACCTGAAAGGCCCAACAGTACAACAGAAGCAGAATTTTCACCTTCACAAAATATGCAGGTTAATGAAGAGATGATGAACAGAGAAATCCAGAAGACAAATAATCAATGGCGAGCAAGCCCAAAAACCGGAAGAACATAGAAATCGAACTCATTGGCGAAGAAGGATAACAGACTTGTGGAACCTGAATATGCCAAATCCGAAAGCTATGGAACACAAACCACATTAAGCAAAGATCCTTATCCTTGATCATACAGTCCAACTTCAGACTATTTTACCACTCCCAATGGTTCTGCAAAAACAGCGAGCAAGTTCCATAACCACAAACCATAGTAACCCGAAACACATAAGAAAGGAAGTATAGATTGCCTAAACCTGGATGAGTTTAATTACGCTACAAGCATTCAAATGCAAACGGTAAGCAAACCCACGTTTGTTTCAAGCAGAGAATAGAAATCAATGACAGATCAGAAAGCACTAGACAAAATGGAACATCGAGGTAGGAAGGAGGAAGTAGCACACAAAGGAATAGTAAGTCCTAGGAAATAAATATATCAAAATTTAGTTATCTTCCCCGTTGTGCCTTGATCCCATTAGTGGCTTTAGACAAGACTTTAACCTCAGATCCAACTGCATTTAATAGACAAGATAGAGAAAAAACATCTAAGTGCTGAAGGATATTAGCACGCAAGGTAATAGAAATATACTATGAAATAAGCAAATCACAAAATATATCATCTTCCCCATTATGTAGCTTTATGTTATGACTCTCAACCTCAAATCCAACTGTGTACAAAGACAAAATGAAACAGATGTAAATTACCACAGAAGGTAAAAGAAAGTCCTATGAAGTAAATAAATAATCAACTAGATCTTCCCCATTATTTCCCGACCCAACAGTAACTTCCAATAAGACTCTCAAAAACCTCAGATCGAACTGCAAACGAACAAGTCAGAATAAAAAAATCCAGTCAACATTCACGTAGTATGGGATATTAGAACACATTATGAAAATGGCAGTACTATGGAACAAATAGATCACAGAATATTATCTTCCCCCATTATATCTCGATCCTATCAGCAGCTTTTAAGATAAAACTCTAAACCTGAGGTCCAACTGCATTTACCAGACAAGACAAAATAAAACATGTACGTGGTGAGGGGTATTAGCAGACAAAAAAGGTAACGGAATTACTAGGAAACAAATAATCACAAATTAGATCTTCCCCATCATGTCTCGATCCCAACAATAGCTTTAAGGTAAGACACTAAACTCAGATCCAACTGCAAGCAACGGACACGATAATGAAATATCCGGATCGGGAGGGGGAATTAGCAAACAAACGAAATAAATAAATCACAAATTAGTAATCTTCCCCATTATGTCTTTAGATTATCTTCCTTATTACATATGTACCCCGCCAATAGCTTCAAGATAAGACTTTATATCTCAAATTCAACTGCATGCAATGTCAAGACAGAATGCACATCTAGTTGGGGAGGGAATATTAGCACAGAAAAGGGAATTAAACAAATCACGGACACGATAATGAAATATCCGGATCGGGAGGGGGAATTAGCAAACAAACGAAATAAATAAATCACAAATTAGTAATCTTCCCCATTATGTCTTTAGATTATCTTCCTTATTACATATGTACCCCGCCAATAGCTTCAAGATAAGACTTTATATCTCAAATTCAACTGCATGCAATGTCAAGACAGAATGCACATCTAGTTGGGGAGGGGATATTAGCACAGAAAAGGGAATTAAACAAATCACAAATTAAATTATCTTCCCCGTTAATTTTCGGACCCGTAGCTCTAAGATATGACTCTAAACCTCCAATCCAACTGCATTTAACCCATAAAACAGAATAAAACATCCACGTCCAAAAGGGGTATTAATGCAAAATAAGAGATGACAAATTATATTATCTTCCCCATTATGTCTCAACCCCATCAGCAGCTTTAGTGATAAGACTCTCAACCTCCGATCCAACTGCATTTATCAGACATGACGAAATAAACATCCAGATGCTGACGATTAGCACAGAATAAATAAATCACAAATTAGGTTATCTTCCCCCTTTTTTCTCGATCCCATAGTTTTACGACTCTACACCTCTGCAAATCCAACTGCATTTAACCAATAAAACAGAATAAATCGTCCACGTAGTACTGACAGTCGAATAAAATTAGATGACAAATTATAATTTCTTCCCCATTAAGGATCCATCCCATTAGCAGCTTTTAAAACAAGACTCTAAACCTCATATCCAACTGCATTTACCAGACAAGACGATATAAAACATCAAGACAGTGAGGGGTATTAGCACACAAAAAGGTTGATGGAATTCATATGAAACAAATAAACCACAAATTAGATCATCTTCCCCAATATGTCTCGATCCCAGCAATAGCTTTAAGTTAAGACACTATCAGAACAACTGCAAGCAATGGACAAGACAATGAAATATAAATGTAGGGGGAGGGGGAATAAGCAAACAAGACGGAATAGAAGTCCGATGAAATAAACAAATCACAAATTAGTTATCTTCCCCGTTATCTCTTCGTCTCATTACTGGCTTCAGATTAAACTCTAAACCTAAAATCCAACTGCAGAACATCCAGGTGGAGAGGCATATAAGCACATACTACGGGAATAAAAAAGTTCTATGAATTAAATAAATTATAAATTAGATTATCTTCCCAATTATGTATCGATCTCAACCAGTAGCTTTAAGATAAGACAATAAACCTCACATTCAACTGCATGCAATGGACAAGACAAAATGGAACAATCAGGCAGGGAGGGTATTATTAGAACAGAAAAAAAAGGAAAATAATTCCTATGAAATAAATAATTCATATATGAGATCTTTCTTCCCCATTATGTCCCGGACCCATCAGTATCTTTAGATAAGACCGAACCTCACATTCGACTGCATTTAAAAGACAAGGCAGAACAATATATCTAGGCGGAGAGTCAATTAGCACAGAATAAGTCCAATAAATTAAATAAATCACAAATAAGATAGTCTTCCCCGTTAATTTTCAGTCCCATAGCTTTAAGACACGACTCTAAACCTCCAATCCAAACTGCATTTAACCGATAAAACAGAAGTAAATCATCCATGTCGTAAAGGGGTATCAGCACAAAATAAGGCATTGGCAGCCTTTGAAATAAATAGATGACAAATTATATTATCTTCCCCATTATGTCTCGTTCCCATCAGCAGCTTTTAAGATAAAACTATAAACCTCAGATCCAACAGCATTTACCACTGCATTTACCAGACAAGACGAAGTAAAATATCTACATAATAAGGGGCATTAATACACAAAAGGGTGATAAAATTCCTAGGAAACAACTAAATAAAAAATTATATCATCTTCCCCATTATGTCGCGATGCCAACAATAGCTTTTAAGGTAGGATACTAAACTTGGATCCAACTGCAATCAATTGACAAGACAACGAAACATCCAGGTAGGGAGGGGAAATTAGCAGACAAGTAATAGAACTCCTATGAAATAAGCAAACCAAAAAATTAGTTATCTTCCACGTTATCTCTTTGTCCCATCGGTGGCTTCAGACAGACTCCAAACCATTAACTAACTGCATGTCATAGACAATAGAGAATAGAAAATCCAGGTGGAGAGGGCTATATTAGCTTATAAAATAAATAAACCACAAATTAGATTATCTTCCCCGTTATTTCTTGTTCCCATAGCTTTAAGATACGACTGTAAACCTCCAATCAAACTGCATTTAACCGAAAAGACAGAATAAAACAACCCAGGTATGGAGAGGGTATTAACACAAAATAAGAGATTTAGATCGCAAAATTAGATTTATCTTCCCCATTATCTCACGATCCATAAGCAGCTTTTAAGACAAGACTCTAAACCCCAGGCCCAACTGCATTGATGTTCGATCACGTTACAAACCCCATATCCAACTGCATGCAATGAGCAAAAGAAATGGAATATCCAGTTTATCAGACTCCATTAGGTGATCCTATCCTGTCCCAAGGGTACATAAGCACTGTAAAATTCAAATTTACTAATCCAGTTGCAGAGTCGGTTTTAAAAAATTAAGAAGGAACTTGGCAAAACTTCCTTTTAAACCCCAAAACAGAAGGATCCATCATTTTTGTTGCAAATGTCTGCAAATAGAAAGGAAAAGAAGAACAGAGGATTTGAAGATAGATTTGCAAACAATATGGCTGTATAAAGTAATAATCTGAAAATTGGACTAAGAGGAGGTATGGTTGAGGGGACATAAGAAAATACTATTCTTGAAACACTGGCGACGCATCTCGGAGAAAACTCACTAAGCCAGCACCTGAAGATCAACACATCTTTGCAACCAGATGCAAGAAAATTTCCATGAGATAAATAAATCAGAAATTAAATTATCTTCCCCATTATGTCGTCAGTTAATAAAACTCCAAATCTCAGATCCAACTGCACTAATCCATCTTTTGTTGAAGCAATGGGTGACCCTGTCCAAAGGACCGAGATAACATAAGCTCCAACCCAGATCCATAAGCTCTAGAAATTTATTATTAAGAAAATAAAGAACTGCCAGACCCCCTAAAATACACAAAACAAAAGATACCAAATGGAAGGACATCCACCAAAAATTTTATCGCAACTTTCTGCAAATTGAGAGGAAAAGCAGAGCAGGGATATGATGACAAATTTTAAAGTTCATACAAATCTAGAATATGGGTGATAAGGATAATTACAAAGAGGCACAATGTTAATATAAACCTAGCATCAAAAAGATCAATATCTGTATCTGACAAGTCACATCTCAGCCACCTATTCCATCACCACCTGTTGATCAACACAGTCTAAGCCAAAAGTCGAGAATAGCATATTGCACTTTGTTGTTGTTGTTAATACAGCAGAAAGAAGAGAAGATACTCCAAACGAGAGTACGATTTATCAGGTAGAGACTCTTTTACAGTAAAAAAATGTACCAGGTACTCTGATTTGCCTTAGCTAAACACCTCATGTGGTAACCAAACTTCTTAGAACTTCAAACGAAACTGTCATATAAGCAAAATCACGATAAGGCGAACACACTTGAACTTGAAGCATTTTCTTCTACCATCTGACCCGGACAAGAGAAAACACAATCGGAACCCAAACCACTGGAAAATAGACAACATATTACATATACAAACATCATACCATGCCATCAAACTCACCAAAAGAAAAACAGGGAATCTGAAATAAGACTTGAAAATATGTGGTCAAATAAAGTAGAAATCTGAAAACTGAATTAGCCAGGATGATGATTACATGAGAAAATACAAATTGGCATCAGAAATATCTGGAACTGACAAAGTCACATCTCAGCGTAGACTCTCCTAGCACCCACTGATCAACATATTACATAATCAGAATCAAAAGAAAGATCCATAAGCCAAATAAATCACAAAATATATATAATCTTCCCCATTATCAGATCCAACTGAAATCTCTAGATTAAGACTGGTGATCCTATCCACGGTATGCAAGTTCATAAGCTCCTATCCAATCAGATTCATCGTAACAGATACATCGTCCTAGTTGCACAGTTAGTAGCTTCAGAAAATAAAGACGAAACAAGCACGACCTTCCTAAAACCACAAAACCAGAAAGTACCAAATAGTAGGACGACCACCACAATATTTGATGCAAATTTCTGCAAACAAGAAGGAAAAGCAGTACAGTATCTGAAAAATTAGATATTAAAAAACAAAAGAATTATGATCTAAAAATTAGAGAGGTGAGGAGGACGAGGGAGGGAACAAAAGATTGAACAATTTCCGGAGGAGACGGGGATCTCAGGGCAGACAGTCCTACTTTATTACCGCACCTGCGGATCAACACAGTCGAAAACCAGCGTCGAGAATGCACATATATCAAAAGGAGAATCAAATTTTAATCAGCAGAAGAGGTAGAAGATTCTTCAGACGAGAAAAATAGGTTGTGAACACTCGTATAAGAAGATCAAAAGGAAGATACTTGTACCAGAAACTCTGCTTAGAATCAGCCAAAACACCTTATTCGGAAACCAACCTTGCCAGAAGAACAGAACACCACAATCGTTATATAAGCACAATTACGACAAGGGGGAGAACATACTCAGATCTGAAGCGCTTTCTTCTACAAAGAATCGTATTTTAACCAGGTTCCTCAAAAAAATTCAAATCAGCTGATTGCGAAACCCTAGCAAGAGAAACAAAATCCAAACGCAAACACAAACGCAGGATAATAATCCACGTATTGATGCATAAACCGGACACCATACCTAATTACCTCGCCGGATCAAAATCACCGAAAGAAAAATCAAACCGGAATCACAATCGGACGGTTCCGCAAAGAGGAAAAAACTTTCATCGGAGGATCCAAGAAGATTCGACTGTTAGACCGGCAAAAAAATCCAAACAAAATCGAATAAGATTCACAATCAGGCGGAATCGCGGAAGAGGAAAAAACATACGGCAGATAATCTCCGATGATTGAATTCATATCGACGGCGAATAATAATAATAATCTAAATAATGGAAACGACAAACACAAATAACCGATCAAACCAATGAAGCGAAGAACCCTAATCTGCAGAGAAAACCAAAGGCGAAGAAACCAATAAGCGAGTAATATGAAAATCGTAGGGGGGGGGTGGGTTTATATAGGCGAGTCGGTGATGAATGGACGGATACGATTAATCTGATCGGACGGTTAGAAAGGAGTACTTATCCTTGTCGGTTACGAATATTAGTATTTTATTATTCCTTTTTTAATTATTTGCCATCTATTAAGGCCACCTGCGCTGACCACACGTTTATTGTTTCCACACGTTTCCAGAATTTCACGCGCCCACTTGTTTGGTACTTTTGACTTTTTGACTTTTTCAGAATTATTTTGGGCTCTCTTGGTGGGCTATGTACAATATATATTGAACGTTGGGCTTGGACTATTATTGAGTACAATTAAAGTTTGCTAAAATAAGTTATTAATTAAACAATGTAATTTATTTGATTTTGATTAATTTTAATAAATTTTATGATCGATTTGATGAGAAAAAATTGAGTTAGTTTCTTAATTCTTTGAGTAATTGTGAATTAGACACACAAAAAAATTAACCTACCTCCATTGTATTATTTCGAAAAAATAAATTTGAGCCTCTATAAAACTGACTGAGATCTGCACGCGCTTCCACCTATTTTATTTAAACATAACAAATTAAAATGTGAGGATTTTGGGTCCATGATGAGTTCCGTATGAGTAACCCCAAATCCACTTATGTCCGAAGTGTAGCCCAATTTTACTTATGTTCGAAGTGTAGCCCAACACTAGATTCAACCCAAACTCAAAAAAGTCAGCTCGAATTGATCTTTGCCGCCCATTCTTTTTTACTTATCCTCGCCACATCCAGTCATCTAAAAGGTTTTCTCAACCATAATCTCTCTCACATTTCTTCCGACGCTTCTCTTTTCTCTCTTTCTCTTTCTGTAGTACCTTCATCACCCATTGTCCTGGCGACACTTTACAATCTATGTTGTACAATGGGAGCATTGACTCTCGAGCACATGCAATGCTTCCGACCGTTGCTTTGGTTGTTATATATACTGGGGTTTTAGAGAGGGATAAGAGTCACTAGTAGACAACAGGCCACAAGCGACGAAATTAGGTATTTTGCGATGAAATTAGGACGATTGCGACGATTAACGTTTCGTCGTAATGGGGGTCCAAAATCGACGCCAAAGTACCCGTCGCAAAGGCCGCAGATTTCGTCGCCAGAGGAACAACGAATTTAGATTTCGTCGCCAAAAGTCGATTTTATCTAATAAATTAGATTTTTTGTTTGCGACGTTTATCTACACAATTGTCGCCGTTTTTGGCAACGTTCTTATGTATTTGTCGCAAAATAAAATAATATTATATTAGCGACGAAACTGATATATCGTCACATGATTTGCGACGTATTTCTCAGTTCGTCGCCAATATTGGCGACGCTTTCGTACTATTCGTCGCAAAATCTAATTCTACGAAAACAAGATTTACGACGAAATATAGTACATCGACGTATTTTATTTGCGACGAAAATTATTATATTCGTCGCAAATGTTACTGCACAGTTATATATATATATATATATATATATATATATATATATATATATATATATATATATATATATATATATATATATATATATATATTATTTTTTATAATAAATTACCTATAAATAATTATTAATTTTACTAAAACAAGCAGTTTTAAAATTAAAAGTCTACATAAAATTAAATACCAAGTCAACAGTATATATATGAATCTAAAATTACATAAAAACTTAGAAAATCTTGATCTTGCAACTTTCTACGTGGTTGAGCTTTTAATCTCAAGTACTTTTGTCTTACCCAACACTCTTTCACATGTTATTGAGTCGGCCGTTCTTTGATCTTTTCCATCATTAATACACTCTTCGTATACTCTTTTCAAGTTATCCTGCAAATACAAACAAATAACCATATAAATTAATCAAAAAATTGGGCAGCATAACAGCTATTGTATGGACATACCAAAAAAAATAACAATACGTATAGAAAACACATCAACCAATTCAACATATATACCAAACAATATAATAGATCAAACACACAATACCAAAACAAAACCCACCAACTAATTCAACATACAAAACAATTAAGGATGAACTTACCGCAATAGCACGTTGTTCAGGAGTTCCAATCCCAGTATATGGTTCTGCCCTCTCACCCTCCTACGTGGATGACCCGGATTCCACGAATGGTATCAATGGGTCAATACGCATATAGCCTTCCTTATATTTATCAACCACGGTATGAGCTTTACCAAATTTTTTAAGCTGTAATAAAAATGTATAAAAAAATTTAATATAAAATAAACATGAATATAATCCGAAAAATTTAACAAAAAAACATATAAGACTAGACTTACATGTTCATGAGACCATCCACTAATACTAGTTCGACCCCAATGGTGGTCGCTAGGGATTTTCATTCGGGATTCTCGGCATTTATCAGCCTGATCTGTTTGTTATCCCTTCCAAATGAAATTATAAACCTGCCCATTGTCATTCACATCATGTTTAGAGGTTGCCATTTCATTCTCATACACACATATATATTCAGCACAAACATACACAAAATCAGCACACACATACACACTAAATCAACACATACACACAAAATCAGCACACATACACAAATATACATACACTGTGTCTTTCTTTTATTTGTAATAGGGGAGAAATTAAAGGAAAATTACAGAAATTAAAGGAATTCACTACGAGGGGATAGGTCGGCAATGAAATGATGCAGTATATAAATTTTGTATGTTCAATTTATTCCAAAGCTAAAAAGCACAAAGTAAAATAAATTCACCAAAAACTAATTTTAAAATAAATAAATAAATAAAATTTGTGTGTTTTTTGTGTCATACACTCAAACCTGTTCAAACAAATCTCTTTAGGGCAAAATTAAAGTTTTGATCTTTCAAGTAAAACAATAACCCAAAAAGCCTGGGTTTTTTTTATTTTGGGTATTTATTTTGCTAACAATTCACCGACCGAATAATTGAGAGAAATATAGAAGAAGATAGATAAATATAATTCGTTAATTAACCTTACCGAGATTCGCCCGCCGCTTTAAACAACACAACAACCGGAGGAGATGTTGTAAACTCACCGGAGAAAGTGAGAGAAATAAAGAAGTTGATCTGCAGAGAAAAAAAAATCGAAAGAAAGAGAGAACAACGAGAGAGAGAGAGAGAGAGAGAGAGAGAGAGAGAGAGAGAGAGAGAGAGAGACGAGATAGAGAGGGAGCAGAGGTGGTGGTGATGGTGGAATGGCGCCGGCAGAACGATGACGCCAACGGCGACGGCGATGGCGGAGCTTCAACAGTATAGAGAGAGAGAGAGAGAGAGAGAAGGGGGAGTTAGGCAGTGGGTTGAAACGAATTAGGTCTTTATCCATTCTCTTATGCGACGAAATGAACATAATCGACGCGAAAATTAAATAAAAATAAAATCTTAAATTAATTTTACGTCGTTTTTAAATGAATCGTCGCCAAAAAATAATAGAAAATTAAATCGGTTCCGACGTTTCTGTATTCGTAGCAACCTGGGCTCAAGAATTTGGGAAAGTGAAAACTCTTGCGACGTTTCCGATAAACATTCGTCGCAATATTAATTACAAAAACATTAAAAGGAAAAATAATTTATTCTAAATGCGACATTTTGTGAAATCGCCGCAAATAGAGCAGGGGAAAAAAGTAATTTAAACTCCTTGCGACGATTCCTCTGATTTCGTCGCTATAATGTAATTTAAAAAAAAAAATTTACTTTGTGCGACGTTTGTCGTTTTTTGTCTAAAAAATATGTGAAAATAATTTTGTTTTACCGTTGCGACGTTTCTGGGAACATTCGTCGCCATTTGGCGACGATATTGTAGTTGCGTCGCAAAGGTTTTGAGTCAAAAGCGGGATTTAAACTGTTGCGACTAATGCAGTAGAAATCGTCGCAAATAGGCGACGATTCGTATTTAGTCGCAAATTTAAACGTCGCCAGAACTGTGTTTTGGCCTAGTGAGTAACACCCATCTCTCACATTCAATCTTCTTTTTTATGTGAATCGATTGACCATTTATGAGTGAAGCACTTGGTTTGGTAAGCGATTGAGAGTCTTCTTCGTTGATTGATTGACTGTGCATGTGTTGGTGAGTCAAACTCATGGATTTACGATTTGTTGAGCCTAGATAAATACTTCGTGCCTGAAACCTGTTGGTGATATTTCCATTTGAATATTCTGAACAAATGACTAGACTGTTTTAAGGGGACTCAACCGTTAACTATATTAACAACCCGATGTATTGGAGTTATCTATTTTTGTATCTTCTTACTCTAAACTCATTAGTCTTTTGTAATATACAACCACAATCTTATACATATATAAAGTATAAACAACTTAACAAAATACAATTCAACTATAACAATCAATTTGAAATGTCCTGTAACAAAAAACCAAAGAGGAATAATAGTATGATAAAATTACTTTTTAAAAAGAAGCCCAAAAGGCCCAACAAATATTTTTCCGGCCCCAAAAGATTCACCGCCACCACCACCATTCACCCCACAGTTCCCGGCGAATTGCAGCATCCCTACGGTGGCAGCCACGATTCCGCGGCGAAGGCGGCTAAAATTTTCCGGCAACCAGTCATCGGCGCCGCCGTCTAAGTTAAGATTTCCTAATTACGCACCATTAACAGTATATTTTGCCTCTTAAATCTGAATAACTGATGTTTCCTTACCGCCCTGCATCGTCCTCAACTTAGGAGTCAAAATCATTTCTTACTTAGAGTGGATTTGGATTAGGTTTTGAAATTAGGGTTTCTGCAGCTTACTTTTGTGCATAAGAGGGGAAAGAAGGAACATGCTGCAAGTTGTATATTCAAATTAACAGTATCACACACATAAATTTAGAGTGAGAAGTGAGTTAGTGTTACAATTGATTATAAAACGGGGGGATACGGAGATCGAGAGTTCCGGTTTTCGTTAAGGAACTCTTGGCAGGGTTCGATATACAGTTCCATTTATCGATAACTGGTGCGATTAATAGGATTTTTGTTCTTCGGTTTATCTATGTAGTTTTGGTGCGGTGCCAAACGTGCCTTGTTTGGTGCTCAAGTACAGAGTAATTATTCGGCGAAAGCTGTATTTACGGCTGCAGTCGTTCGACTCGGAACTTTACCATTGATTTATACAGATGCTTCCTATGATGAACTCCGTTCGTGGTTGAGGACCTAAATTGGTCGATTAAGGTGGTGTTTGCAAATGCTTTTAGAAATAGATTATGAGCTTTTTTCTGCACATAATCAGTTTTTAGGTGTTTGGTTTGTAAAACAAGCTTTTGCTTTTGATTCTCTTAAAATAAGCTGCTTTAAGCTATAATTTTTAAAGCACCCATGTATCTGCTTTTTCGAATTCAGTTTATTTTCCAACTAATTTGCAAACACCCCCAACTTTTAGAAATAAGCACTTAATTCCAACTTAACTCACAATCACTAACTTCTGCTTTTAAATAAGCTGTTGCAAACACCACCTAAGTAAATGAACGGATTTATTAAGCATGCGTATTGAAAAGCGTTTGGTGTTTAGTACATAGTTTTATCTTTCCAAAACTGATTTCGTTTGGGCTGATGGTTTTGTGTGTGTGTGTGTGTGTTATCTTTTTGTGAAGATTTACTTGAGCCGACGCTTTCAACAGGATAATTTAGTTGGTAAGCATTTTGATTCCGGTCGTAATTCACGTAGCTGTAGGCCTCGTTTGGTTGATAAGAAGTGCAACGATTACACAATTACACTATCGAGTTCTCATAAGACCCCATAATCTCATCTTAACTAATCCTATCCTGGCAACCAAACGAGACCTAGAAGATTGTGTTATAGTTGCTTCTTCCTTTGGTGGAAAAGGCGGGAATTAGCATTCTTCAAAAAACCGAAAGGGAAAGAAGTGGCGAAGAATCATTCAAAGAATAGTCATCAGGATCACCAGGCTGAAAAGCTTGGCTCTGCTTTTTGCCAAAAGATTGAGATATTTCGTCTCTACTCGATTCCCACAATTATATATCGATTCCCACAATTATATACGAAACTTATGCCCTCTCGAGTATTCTTTTTCGTATCTACTCGGGAATTATGCTTGCATATTTATGTACCTTTATCTTTATTTTTTTTATCTCTTTATATCCCAATCCCAGAAGGGATACTATTGCATGATGAAATTGATGATGTGGGGGGTGAAGAATGCACTTTAGACGATTGGCTTTTGCTTGGGGTCTACACATTCAAAACCTGAATCTTGATTCCTTTATACTTTAAGCAAAAGCCCATCATTCGATTTCTTGAACTTATGCCTCGTTTCGTTCGTAAGAAAAATCATGAGCTTATTTAATAATAATATTTGGTCAGTCCAATAACTTTTCAGATCGACCCGTAAAAATGAGCGTACGTCCCTGGATAGCCCAATTATACAGTTTATTTAGGCCCCGTTTAGTCGGGAAAATTAGCCATGATTAACTAAATAATTGTATTTTTTGTTTGATATTTGGTATCCCTAATAACTTATCGGGTCGACCCGGAAATATTATGTTATCATGCCTTTTAGAGAGTTTTTTTGCTGGACTTTTCGGGATTTAATAGAACAATTGAATTTTCATTAAATTATTTAATCTTATCTTGGCAGTTTAACGAAATCTCGTAAGATTTTACTGTATATACTATTATTATTCTTAGATGAGAAAGGATGGGCGGTTGTGTTTTTTTTTTTTTTTTTTTTTTTAATTATTATTTTCTTTAAAGCTTTTGCAGTTGGGAATCTAATACTTTTATGATATTTATTTATGATGAATTGTTTGTTGGCTTGTTGCAAGATGCAACCACCACTTTTGCTTTGCCTGTTGTTACCTTCACATTCACTCAAGGGTTTATTTTCAACCTGGTGCATGCCACGTTTGTTAATAATGTGTTATTTTATTTATTTTTATTTTATTTTTTGAGAAACTCTACCAATAGTTACTCGAAGAGTTTATAAATATTTATTTTATTTATTAATTATGGTCAAAGAAGTCCATAATAAATCCATAGCCCAACCTTTGGGGGCTATGAGCAAATAGTTGACATTAAGGTGGACTTTGCTTTAATTCAATTTCATATTACATTATATAATATGGTAATTTTATTTTTTTGTGAATATATATATTTAAAAGAATAGCATAGTTGACATTTATTTGCATTCGAAATACAAAACAAAAAGTATCAAATTGAAATAATAAATAGTATAAAAATTACTCCGTCGGCTTGTTTTTTCATTGATGTTTTAGTAAGAAAAGATAATTTCATATTATTTGTTCAATAATTTCAATGAAGAACAAATATGTTTTGGTTCGACTTTACCGTAAAATATGTGTGGTGTCGTCGCTAGAGAATTTTACATGCATATTAAGAAAATAATTAAATATACTTAAATAATATTGCCAAATGAGACGATGGGGACTGTTCGAGAGTTAGAGTAGTAAGGGTAAAATTGAAAAAGAAAATACATTATAGTATTGCAAAACATTGTAAAAAACATAACAGATAAACAGAAGGAAAAAAAAATCTACATTGCCATATAATTTGGAACGAGAATAGTTAAGTAGCTAGTGTTCGCACGAGTATAGCTCAATTGGTTTCAGGTTGCTAAGTTGCTACAAGGTCATAAGATCGAGTACTGATAGTCGTAATATGGGAATTTCAATTTCAATGAAGATTGGTTCCTTGTATGCACGAGACTCAGGTCCGCTGTCCTAATTGACCGTGATTTATATTTTTTCATAAAAAAAAACTTGTCGGACGAGGAGATGGGGCCTGCCTTTTGGTGCAAGTAATTAAGTAGCTACTAGATTTAAAAAAATAAAAATTTGTAAGTAGCAACTAGTGTGTATCACATCCATGCCTTCAAATAATCTTTTAATAATGAAAAAAAAAAAGGAATATAAATAAATATGCTCTTGGGATCTTCCAGCTGCATAATACTAATTCATGACATGAACGTTGTTTTTGCCTTGCCGGCATACAGGGTTACAGCTAAGACACAATTATTAATTATTAATTAATGCTTAATCCTTCTTAATCCCACAACTAAACAAAGTACTTAACCAAAACTCACATAACATGTGGAATCCCATATTCTTGTCCTTTTCTTCACGCTGTAAGCGCGTGAACTCTAGTCGCCAACAAAATAATAATAATAAATTTATTTTTTTCTGGCCAAACAAAAATAAAGCGCCGCAATGTGTGTTAAAAGCGCATCCCATATAAGCCAGCTGGCTGAATTCATTTGGTTGGTTGGTTAAAATTTTGTATTTGTGGCTGGTAATTGCGTGATTAGCGTTTGCTAATTGCAGTTAAGTGGCACGTGCTCACGTGTCGTCATGTGAACGTCTTTATTCAACTTTGATTAGCTAAGCAACACGCCGTCCATAGTCGGCCCAAACCCCGGCTTTTGAGATCCTACACCGGGTGAAATACACCGGGTAGATCTTTACCATTCATATACACACAAACACACACACACCAACATTGGTGTGTGTAGATCAACGGTAAAAAACCACCCGGTGTAACCTTCACCGGGTGTAGGATAGATAAAACCCCAAACCCCCACCCAACCTCTCTCCTCTCGCCACGTGTCTCACTCCCAGCTCAACTATTCTCCTAATCTTAACTTTAACGGTAATATTTAACAAAAGGTAATCCATAATAATATGTTGTACTAATTAAGAATGTTTAATAAATAGCCTTGATTAATTTAGAAAAAACTCTTATTTGACAAAACTACCCTCTTGAATTTTACAATTTCTTTTTATTATATCGTAGATCTTTCATCAGTGCTAGGATAAAATTGGAGGAAAAAAATGACAATTAATAAGAAACGGAGGGAATATTATAATCCTAGTGAAGCACATAAATTTCTATAAATAGAAAGTAAACGCAATGGGTGCTGATGAATGAAGTCGAGCTTCTGTTTAATACTGTTTGACATTTTCTAATCGAATTTTGACTAATTAAATTTGATTCGATAAGCAATCGAACATAGAAGAGCCGAATTCAAGCGAAAATTTATGTCTAAGTTAAGTTTGTTAATTGATTTTTAACTAGCAATCTCAAATTGATTAATTTGAATTTAATAAACGGCCGTCAAGTCGTACAGAAGAGGAATAGCCAAAGAAAGATTCTTTGCATAAAGACAATAAAAACACCAAAAATAAAATAAAATAAAATAAATACGTGGCACAAATGCTAACATACACCGAACTCTATTTTATTTTAGTCAATTTTTTTTTCCTATATAAATAATATCTCCAAGCAAAGCATTTTTTAACTGGAGTTGAAAGCCAAGAAAAAAAAAAATTCACAAATCTTCCGATCAAATTTCTTCCACCATTTTTCTCTCTCTTCAAATGGCGGCAGCGTGGACAAGGGGTCCCACCATCGGCCGCGGCTCCTCCGCGTCGGTGTCACTCGCCACCACCGCCGGCGGCGAAGTATTCGCCGCCGTCAAGTCTACTGATCTCTCTTCCTCTGCTTCGTTGCAAAAGGAGGGAATTTTGATCTCTCAGCTTTCTTCTCCTTATATAGTCAAGTGCTTAGGCTCCGACATCACGTGCGAGGAAAGCGGGCACGTGTACAATCTCTTCCTCGAGTATCTCCCCGGCGGCACGCTTTCCGACCGGATCAAGAAACAGGGCGGGTCACTTGATGAAACCGCGATTGGGAAGCACGCGCATGGAATACTCATGGGTTTGAATTATCTTCATACGAAGGGATTTGTTCACTGCGATATCAAAGGGCAGAATATTCTCCTCGGCGAAAACGGGTCGGTGAAGATCGCGGATTTCGGGTGCGCGAAACGGGTCGGGTCCGGCGGGTCGGGGTTTTCCGGGACGCCGGCGTACATGGCGCCGGAAACCGCGCGCGGCGAGGAGCAGGGTTTCGCGGCGGATGTTTGGGCTCTGGGGTGTACGGTCGTCGAAATGGCGACCGGGTCCCACCCCTGGCCGGAGATGAAGGACCCCGCCGCGGCCCTTTACAGAGTCGGGTTTTCCGGGGATGTACCGGAAACGCCCGCCTGGTTCTCCGGTCAGGCCGCGGATTTTCTAGACAACTGTTTGACGAGAGACCCCAGAAAACGGTGGACGGCGGCCGAGCTTCTGCGGCACCCGTTTATGATCGCCTCCTCCGCGGAGGAGGGCTCCGGGGAGGTGGTCGGAGAGTTTGCGAAGCGGGCTTCTCCGACAAGTGTGATGGATCAAGATTTCTGGGATGCTCTGGAGGTGCCGGAAAACCCGACGGAGATTTCTTCGGATTCGGATTCTCCGGCGGGTAGGATCATGGATTTGATCGGAGATGGGTTGAGTTTCGGAGGTTGGACGGAGGAGGAAGGGTGGTTGACGGTGAGGGGTAATGAAACTGAAGAAGATTTGACGGCGGAAATAGAGTCTGTTAATTTCTCAGTTTTAACGGAATATTCTTTTTCCGATTGTTTTGTTACACACACTGAGTGTGTGAAAGATTTAGATGTACTATTAATAATTACTATTGATTATGAAATAATTATGTTATTAATTGAATTATTTTTTCTTCACCAAGATCAACTTTCCCTACAATTTGTTCAAATTAAAAGAAACACTAATTTATACTTCATTAATTTTGTTCTTAAATGAGCTTAATTTGACAAAGTTTTATAATTATACACGAGTACATAAAACACTATACAAAATCTAACGTTGCAGTAGTTGAATATGACAACACGTTCCACTCGATTTTGTTACTGCGGATATTTAGCATTCTCACTCTCGTTTTAACACGATAGGAATTAATTAATGTTATTTTAATTGATTTCTACAAAATTTAGTTATTTTAATTTTGCTAATGTTTGAATAAAGTATGTTTGTAGGGAGATTGAGAGGGCAAATTAAGAACGAGTAGTTAGTTATTAGTTGAGTTTGGTAGTAGACTTGTAGCTACTAAAAAATGACATTTCGTTAAGTATACGTATTAATAAAACTAATAAATACGAACTGAGTCTTAGAAAAAAAGATATATATAATCTAAATAAAATATTTATTCTCTGCGATTTCCGACCAGCATATTAAGAACATTAATAAATACATACATGAATTTTAGAAAATAAAATAATGACATACATGAATGTATCAATTAAGTAGAATGGAACCAAAACAATAAATAAACTAATTAAATAAATATTTTTTGTTTAAAATAAATATGAAATAGAATAAGTAAAAGTTAAGAAAAGTAAACCATAGCCCCCATTGAGACAAATCAAATACCATTAGGTGTGAACATGGAAGACTTGAAGCAAGCACCTATAAAGGTTGATGAAGAGTCAACTACTAGAAAAAAATCCAACCTTTACAAAGTCAACCATTTTAATAATCAAAATAAATTAAAAAAGTTTAGGTCAATAATGCAAACTTTGAACATTTAAAAGTCAACCAACTAACACAAAAATGACCACCGCCAACAATCTTTGTTATCGTCACCCACCCCATTATATTATTTTTTTTATTTATGACGTGGCCCTTTGAGTATTTGGATTTTAGCAAACTTTTTGATTAGCCAATAAAAAAGCAAGAACGAGACAAATGTACGAATATTCTTTCACCATCTTTATTTATTATTTATTTTTTATTTAAATAAAGTATTGGATATTAGGTTTAGGCTTATCCTAATCCAATAAAGAGAGGGTAGTACAAAGAAGAAATCATAATTATTATTCTCGTATAGGTATAATGGATTCCACCATTATACTTATCCATATAATGGAATTCAAGTACAATAAATTTGGTTATCAACAAAGAATTTAAATTGTTAACTTAATAGAAAAATAATAATTTTAATTTAATTGTGATATGCTGAATTGGACTGATCCAGTAAGCTAATGAGTATTTGGTCTACCTAAAATGTTGGTTCTAGGGATGTAAATCATGGTAACTCAACGGCTCTTTAAGGTAGCAGACTGGGACTTGGTACCCACAATGAACCAACCCTCATTAGAGTTGAAATTCCCACACTGCAGTTGTCAGGATTCGATGCTAGGACATTGTACCAACTTACCACCTCGAAACCAGTTGAGTTACATCCATGCGGGGACCATTAGAATTTACTAATTCTATTTAGAGTTACTCTTTAATTAAAGATACCCTAACTTAACTAAACAACCTTCCAATTCATTTTTACAAGGTACGTTGTGATCGATTTCGTCAATTCTATAGAGTTCTTGGGTTCTACATGTCTCTTGGTCCAGACATCTGATTTAGGCGTTTGAAGGGTTTCCACTGGATCAACCACGACTTAGTTCATCCCTCTTGATTTTACAGATTTGAGACTCAGATGTTCATCTCTACGTGGTAGCATCGTAGCGACTCCTACCCATATCATCATCTACACGAGTTCATCAACCTACTTATTGTACGGATTAAGATTTAGAATTTGCAAAGTATGATAATCTCATAGGAAACTTTACTAAAAGTAACAAAACAAAATATAAATATTTCTCAAAAAAATAAAAATAATATAAATATATGTGTGTGTGTGTGTGTGTGTGTATTAGTGGAAGATTAAATTTCGGCGCTCTTTATTTAGGACCATGCAAATTGTGGGTTTGCGAATCCTATGAAGCACGCTTTTTAATTTCAGTTTTCCACTTGTTATAGTGCGCGCATATATTCAAATCTTTACTCCATATTTTATTTGTCGCGTTTCAATTATTATTATTATTATTATTATTATTATTTTAATGTCTGAATAAGAAGGTAAAAGCGCTATTCTATTCGGCCCACTTTTAGCATATGTTCACCACGCTTTGTCCCCATTTTCATTTTTCTTCCTTTCACTAACCACAAAATCGAACTATGTGTCTTAACCACGCTTTATCACACTAATTACAATTGTTTGTGTAATGTAACCCAGTTTATATCTGAATCATATGCTCGAAAATGTTCGTATCCATGTACCAAAACCGTTATCCTAAAGTGTTATAGTAGTTGTTGTTTATGTTAAAAAATAATTTTTTTTTGTAATTGGATAAAATATAATCTAAATTATATATGTATATATATATATTGCAATTTTATGTTATGCTTTCAACTAGACAATATTGGCAAGTACAATTGACAGTCACTGAGTCAAGGAACTTGTTTCGCTGCCATCAAGTACAGAAAAGACATAAAAGAAAATCATAATCTAAAAATATCTTACTTTGTAATATATGTTATATAATTAGGAGACCATAAAATTTTAATTTCTGTAACTTGTCTAATTTTCATCTCTCTTTTTCCTATCAAAAATCCAACAATAATGGCTTTTTCATTACTGTAAATTATTGTCCCCCCGAAGCCTGATGCCACAGATTTCATTCACTGTCACGAATCAAAACATGTATAATATAAAAAAGAAAATTATTGACATTCCAATTTTCTCATTTTCAGTTTTTCGAATTTTGCCGATACCAATCTGAATATTTTATTTGGAACGATATTTTTCATTCCGAATTCCAAAAATTTCAGATTTTTGTAACGAAATTGGAATACACATTAGATTCAAATAATCTCAATTCTCAAGTACAAATATCACTTTTAAGTTTTAATCATCATAAATTAAACATAAACTTTGATCACTAATGTGTTTTTTAAACTTTCAGTTTAATTTGCAACCATTGATAATTCTTCATCTACTTGATTAGTTTTCTAATTAATTTATTTTGCAAGTTTTCATTTGAAATTATTGCAATAATAACAATACAATTATCAAATAAACCAATATATACTGTAACAATATAATTAAATTAATATATAGATTTTTATTTAGGTACAAAAAGAACAAGAGAGCTTCTTTGTTTAATTAAGGAAATCCACCTCCTATTCCACCACGAGACCCTCCGCCAAATCCACCACCAATCCCACCACCCAATCCACCGCCACCTCCATAACCCCCTCCTCCACCACCACCCCCACCTAAGCCAGACCCACCACCAAAACCACCACCAGATCCTCCTCCAAATCCAGAACCACCACCAATTCCTCCTCCATATCCACCGCCACCACCACCTCCGATCCCTCCACCGCCGCCAATGCCACCCCCAGAACCACCACCAAAGCCGCCACCACCACCGTAACCGCCTCCGCCCCCGCCAAATCCGGGATAGGGAAAGAACGTCTTTTCGTCGTCCAAATATCCCTTTGATCCGGCGGCAAGCTCCCTAGCGGCGATAGCGGCCGTGCAGGCAAGAGCAGAGAGAAGAACAAGTAGATAACATTTTGAAGCCATGTATATTATTTTCGAAATGTGAAATAATTAAGTGAAATATAGGGATTTATATACTAGTGATAATAAATGGATCCTCTCATTTATTATTTAGATTGTTGAGATTGTTTCATTAATGCAACTACTCATTTCTTTTCAAAAGAAAATCTAGCTCCTGCATATATATATATATATATATATATATATATATATATATATATATATATATATATATATATATATATATATATATATATATATATATATATATATATCTCACAACTAATTGAGAATTTTACAATTTACCCTATAAATACTGACCAATTTTCTGAACTATAGATATACAATTGAAATATACCATGAAATCTTGGAATTCAACTCCAATCTTCAGACAAGTAACAATTATCCTATAATACAATATAATATAACTCTATTTTAATCAATTGCATGCTCCATTAATGGATAGAAAACAACTGTTCTTGTGGAAATAATTGGCTGAATAATATTGCACATTTTCTTTCGTCGGCTCTTCAAATCAATAATTTACAATTGCATGCTTATAAAATTGTCCAATCGTTTTCAACCGAACCTGAAGGCTTTTCCGACGGAGAGGCAGCGGGTTTGGGGGGCTTTTTCGAAAATAATGAAAATGTTTGGCGACCGGAGTTCTCCTCAGTATTTGTCGAGTCTTTGGAGGGAGTTTTTGATGAGGATTTATTTTTGCCGCCGAATATTAAGCTAAGTCTCTTGAAGCGGTTTCTCATCTCGCCTGCAGCTGCGGTTTCTTCAGGCTGAATGGTGACATTTATCACTTCGTCTTTATTAAGTAGCATTGTCTCCACTGTTTCATAAACCTGTAATAAAATATACGGAATGTTTTTTTATAAAAACACACGATTACTTCACAGTCGATTTTATTGGTTTAGTAGTTCTGACACAAATTTAAATTTAACCGCGTGTAAGAAAAACCTGGCATATGTCATCGAGTTTCTCGATCCAGGAGTGGCCTTGACAAGTGACAACAACGTAGTTCTTGCACTCGTTGAAAAAACTCGATAGATTCGAGTTCGTGGAGAGGGTGACATCAGCAATTACAAGCCCTGAGCCCAACTGAAATTTCGCAACAGAAATTAGTGGAAATTAAAGAAGAATTATAGTGCTCACATGTTCTAGAAGGCTTTTATTTATTTTTCCAAAAAAAGAAAAAGAAAAGAACACTTACAACAGCAATGAAGAGCTGCTTGAAAAGATCAGAAGGTGGGATTGTGTCCAAATAATCCAGAATACCTTCCCTACACGAAAATGTTGCATTATTGCTTGATTTTACGATGAAGAGTTCAGGTTATTATGAAATTGCTGCTTTAAGTGAGCTTACACAGCCAGGTCTTCGTCATAAAGAGGAGACTGTCTGACAGCTGGTACTGGTTTTGATGTTTCCCACAGTTCACGCCATAAATTTCCTGCCATGGGGAAATCAAGAAACTCGTCACTTATATATATATATATATATATATATATATATATATATATATATATATATATATTCACATAAATGCTGAAATCGCTGAGTGTTGCATTTCATTCATATCATAGAAAGACGAACAGGGAAATGAGCCCCGTAAAATCTTGCAACCAAAAGATTCAACCACAATAAGACAAAATATGTTTAGCTAACATGATTGCGCTCTTAAACTATGTATTACCTTCTTTTTGCATTCGCCTACTAAGTTGGCCTTTCCCGGATGACAAATCGCCAGAGTCAGAGGTATCATCTAACTCACTGGTAGCTTCATTTTCCGACCAGTCAGGAGGAGAGTGCCATCTTACAAAATCTTCTAATATGCAACCCGGATTTGCTGCCTGACAAGAATAACCCGGCAAACTAGGTATTAATTCTCATAACATAAGCCAGATAGGTAGTCATCAAATATATATATATATATATATATATATATATATATATATATATATATATATATATATATATATATATATATATATATATATATATTGCACAGCGTCACACATTGAAACTTCACCTTGAAGGCCTGCATGTCTGAAAGCAGTTGGGAGCACCCTGCTCCGACACTGAACAAATAAAAGCAGGCATCTTATGTCAGCATATTCGTTCAGAAACAGAGGAGAAATAAAAGCTTCAACATAACGCGCTTTACATGTTTAATGGCAATGTCTGACTAAATCCAATTGAATCTAAACTAAGTCCCTGTTGATACATTATAAAAATTCAAGTATCACAGGATGTAGTGACGACTCCTGCAGGTTAAAATATTCACCAACGTAGCACTTATCTTTATTGATCGATATAATTTTCTATCAAGGATTTGGTGGTGATCAGATATAAGTTCTTTAAAAGCGAGAATCTGAGGAAAAGGGATTTAATGTTTCAAGATTATCTCAGAACAATGGCGAAAATCCGATCTAATAAAAGCAACCCACTGAGGCATGAGACAACATATGCTAAATTAAGAAGTTACTAAAGTTCAATAATTATGTTATAGTATTAACTATTAAGGGATCAATTGCAAACAACACAACAAGTTGCCCAAAAAACAACTTAAGTCAAACGATATATTCATATGTAAATTTGCTGACCTTCCGGTTCTTAGTACAAACTCCTCTGTCTCCTTGATAAGGTCTTCAGTTAGCAAAGGCGGTTCCTACAAGTAGAATTGACACTAAGCATGTGTGAGATGTTCTAGACATAATTTCTCTATCTTTTAGGATCTACGTTTGACCGACCTGCAATACGGGCGAATAAACAGGTACACCAGTTTCAAGCATGGTCAAGTTGTCACATTCTCTATCAGCTCCTAAACGAAGCACAACTTCTCCAGACTTAGTTTTAGCATATAGACAAGCATCTGGCAGACGTGTGCTATCAGAAGCTGAAGAACAGGGAACACTCGAACTAGCTTGAACTTCAACAGACTCTAGTGATTTAACAGCAGCACTATGGCGTGTTTTTCTGGAAATGCAACGGTTGATGACCTGTAACTGCTGATATAACAGGCAAGAATTCAGGTCTGGGATATTGTCTGGCGGAATTCCGGGAATATATTGACCTTCGTACCAAAGTCTTCTCAGCTGCAAGGTGAATCATTGAGTAAATACGTCAAAAAATTCAAGAAGCTAGGAGCAAAGGGTAACAAATCAAAAGGATGGCGACTAATTAACATATTAAGGTCAACCTTTTTAACTAGTTCCACACACTAAGCTGGTAGGAGTTTTTAGTTTTCTTTGACTTCTTTGTAACTCATACTTCCTCAACCTCTGTTCTTTTCCCTTGCTGTTTTGGACGGGAATTAAGAAAAAACAAGTTGACTATCGTCATAACCTTTTTGAGTCAATTTTCCGGAAGAGACCTTGTGGCGCTAGTATGCTAAAAGTGGTAGCAGTTATATGACTAATCACCTACTTTTAGGATGCAACTGGAAGCAGTTATTCATAGTTTCTTGACTCCTTCAATTTATATAGACGAACGTTGTATGGAAACGCATAATTCGGTGAGATGGTCCGGCAATCTATAACTACGGTGTATCATACAAGAAAATCAATAGAAACACCTTGCATAACAAGGGACTGCAACTTATCCACTAAAGCAAATAAAGAGTCGGTCAATCATTCCTAAGTCAGCATACATCAAATATAACTCTAAAATCCACTTACTTCTGCAACAACCCTGGACCAAAATGATGCCATTTTCTGCACTGTTTTTAAGCAACCAACTGCTTCGGCGAGCTTAACTACGAAACTTTCAACAGGTGCGCCACGGATATCCTTAAGTAATGATGTGGCATTTATCTGACCTTCCAAACCAGAAACAGTCCTCCCTGTAAAGGGTCCTTCTGCGAGTACCTTGCCGATATTACACCATAAGTGAAAATCAACATAAAATAATGGAATTTTGAAAATGATAAACTAATCATCCCTCCTACAGCACACACCCACCCACACAGAAGCATGCGCGAAAATCAAGAGAGGAAAACAAAGAAGACGATGATTTTTGCAGGGTTACCAAATCATCTACCTGCATTTAGCAATGCATTGATTACAGAGAGAACTTTTTCATCAGCACCAAACTCGCTGGCCAACTTATCTTCTTTTTCACGCAGCACTAGTGACTTCATTGCTGAAAAGCTTAAGCTAGCCCTCTCTCTTATGGGTGACGAGCCTCTCGAAGACGCGCGGAGATCTTTCATGGAATTGTAGTTTAATCCAGCCCTGAGAAGAGGCAAAATATAAAATAAAATAGCAGATTCAGCAGTTACAGCCAATAGATACACGCAGTATATTAGGCAAAAGTTTGCAAGTCGGAAAGGGAGAAATTCCAATGGCTAGTTAGAATCTTACTCGACTGCTACAGCCAACTGTTTCACAATAGATGACGACGGAATGATATCTGCATCATTAGCCTTAGAACCTTCCATCAGTACTCCATCTTCTGAATCCTATATGATCCCAAAGATTTTCATTAATCGAAAAAAAGAGAAATTCAAAACTTCAGCTATCGCATAAGGAACTATAGCTGAAAATAACATAACTAAATGTAAGAAATCAAACTAACCTTTGAATGAGAGAATTCTCTCTCATCCAACATATATAAATTATCATCAAAAAGTGCATATGCCATTGTTGAATTGGATTTCTCAGAATCCTTACTCCCTCTTTTGCCTAATCTTATGTTTCTTAATCTCTCATGCCAATCTTGCTTGGTCTTAATTGGCTTTGGCCTCCCTCTCTTATTCTTTGCTTCGTGGAAATTCTGCAATCCAAGCACAAATGAATTTCATCCCAAATAATTTACCAACTAATTGAGAAACTATATGTTAAAGATATTCCACATCAGGGAAAAAAAAAAAAAAAATCAACCGCATTTACATATACACAAGACATAATCTATCTCCGGCAACATTACAAATGAAAATTTTCACATTAGATATTTCCCGATGCAGTCCCTCGTACATAGACAAGATAAAATAACTCAAATTTTCCCACAAGTGACAGGAAACATAAACTAAAAACAATGAAATGAAACAAAACCGCATCAAAATCTCAATATTCATTCATAACTCAAACATGAAAGTTCATAAAAAAAAAAAAAAAAAAAAAATTGAAATGAAATCAACATCACCTTGTTTTTTTTCTATTTACCCGAATTGAGGCTCAAAACATCATTCAAAATGAAAACAATCGAAACATCGGAATTCAAAAACTGAATCTAATAGAGAAGTGCATTTTCATACCTTCGACTCTTCCGCATCTTTAGGTGACTCCGGAGTTGACGCGCTCGGCGATTGTTGATCCAAATCTTCAAATTTGAACGAAAATCCAGACAACAACAAAATAAACGGGATAAAATTACGGTGAATCCTAAAAATAGTAAACAAAACCAAACAAACGAAATTTAATCACATATATAAAAATAGCAAAAAGCGTCCGAAAAATAAGAGAGAGAAAATACTTTCTCTCTCTTCGTTTGCGTTACCGCGATGTGCGATGGAATCAGATTTTTTGATGTCTGTGAACACTTTCTCAGCTTTAGCGGCGGCGGAATTGATGGCGGTCCTAGCTCTAGATACGAAGGACGCCTCCATTTTTTTTTTGCTCCGGCGGCTCCGATTGAGCAGTGGATACGACGGCGTTTCGCTAGATTGACGACGCCATTTCCGAAGAGTGCGGGAACATCAGATTGGAAGGTGCTGATGACTGAAGTACACCACGGTTCCACACTCAACAAAGGACTTGTTGGAAAACGGAAACAAATTTATGATTATCAAAATATAAATATAGTAATGTAAATTTGACTTTTTTAATATATAAAATGCAGTTATTATTTTTTTTTTCTTTCTATACAATTAAGACATTAAATTGCGCAAATATAATTTCTTTTGTAAACGAAGTGATTTATCAAGCAATATATTTTCTACAAGAAAATTATTTTGATTTATATGCTATAGAGATCGATATTTGTTAGGACAGTAGTCTATTGTAATTATAGTTTATTTTGTAGATACCAATTCTAGCTATTAAAAGTAGAATACATAACACAAAAGAAAAATAACGTGTGGTTTGGACATAAAAGTGACATACATCAACGAGAATCCCTATACAAGATTTTACTAGTTTAGGTTTGTTGTTTGTTGCAATGCCAAATATTTATAGCGAACAACATAACGAAGAATTGTCTTTCATCATCTCTTATGATTTCTCTTATACCTGCAGAATCAGTGTTTCTTATACAAGCACTATCGATGTTAATCTTGAATCAGTTTTGAGGAGATGTGAGCCATTGTATCATGTGTTTTGATGATGCACCACATTGTTGGCACGAGGAGAATGGTAACTCGAAACCTGTATCATATACTCTTAAGTAAAATATCAAAATTGGCACAATAATTACTTTATGATACTGAAAGTAGAAATTATTATTAGAATACAATACAATTCTTTTTTGGGAATGATTTAATTGTAATAGATGTTACTGGTTTTTCACAAATGATGGGAGAACTTGCATATTTCCTTTTCAAGTTCAAGTGACACAATAAATAAATTTATTTAGCAGTAGGCTGAATATCTATTTATTTGTGCATTGAAATAAAATTTGCTATCACGTGTTCACATCAGGCGGGGATAGCTCAGTTGGGAGAGCGTCAGACTGAAGATCTGAAGGTCGCGTGTTCGATCCACGCTCACCGCATTTTGCCTTTTCCAGTTTTGTCCCTCATAATGTTTTCTTACAACTTTTATATTTTAAATAGATACAACAACATCAGCGGGGATAGCTCAGTTGGGAGAGCGTCAGACTGAAGATCTGAAGGTCGCGTGTTCGATCCACGCTCACCGCATAATTATTTTTTACCATATTTTTCTTCCATGAGCTTGAAATCTAAGCTCCAAATATTTATTTTTTGCCATATTTTTCTTCCATAAATCTTGATTATATTTTCTAGGGCTAAATACAGTTTGCACCCTTAAAGTATAGGGGTGGTAACACTTACCCCCTTAAAGTTACAAATGTAACACTTACCCCCCTCATTAATGAATTTAAAGGTAAAACTTTGACTTTGAATGATGTGGCATTTTTTCTTCCCAAATTATCCTTCTAGCCATTATATAAATAATGAATATGTAATAATAAAAAATTCGACAACTTTGCAAAAACTTAATTTTATTATTTCAATATTGTAAATTTACGAATGAAAAAAATTGAATTTTAGTTTCATTTTTGTTTTATCTTGTGTTCATTTGTAGCTAATAAAAAGTTAACAATTATTCGAATTTTAATAATAATTTTATAGTTTATATAGTTATATTAATGCGTATATGACTCTAATATAATCATCCGACTTTTTACTTTGAGAATCACAAAATGTATTCAAAAGTTAATAAGAAATTATAATTTAAACGTCTAAATATTTAAATATTTTTTTATTGAAATTTGTATTTAAGTAACTGAAATAAATTTTCAAATCAATAATTATTATAAAACAAATTGGACGTTTAAGTCTTGAAATTATTTTTTTCTTGCAAATGTTTAACGTATTTTAAATATTTTTTTTAAAATATTGAGATTTTTATTTATATTAGGGTCTATAGTAATTAAAATGTGGGGTTAAACATAAATCAAAATATTTTTTTAATAATTATTACATTTTATAAAATTTAGTTTTTGAAATATTATTGAAAATATATTATTATATATGAATTAATATAATAGCTAGAAGGACAATTTGGGGAGAAAAAATGCCACATCATTCAAAGTCAAAGTTTTATCATTAAATTCATTAATGAGGGGGGCAAGTGTTACATTTATAACTTTAAGGGGGTAAGTGTTACTAGCCCTATACTTTAAGGGTGCAAACTGTATTTAGCCCTATTTTCTATCAAACTTAATTAATGCTGACAACTTCAACGATTAACAGCTACAACTATGCAGTCTAGAAGAGGTTGCCCTTATTGTTCATGTTTTATCAGTCGAAATCCTGCCATTACCGGACAAGAATCGAACTAATCACATCAGATAGATAATAACGTATCGCGTGTGTAAAATTTGTAATATTATAACAACTTCATTGTTAGATATAACAAGTGTTTGTCCTGGAAAACAAATAATAGTCCAATAGCTTCAATAGTCCGATTGTCCGATAGCACGCACAACATCAAAAATCTTATCAGACTAATATGCTCAAACGCTCCCTCACAATCATCTTGAATCTTTCTTCGGTTCTTCCCTTATACACCAAGAATTGCAAACGAGAGCAAAGCACCAAAACTTCGTAATGATTCAAATGTTTGAGTGTCTCTGGAGATCTGTCGTAATCCTGTGAATTAAAAAAAAAAACCAAAAAAATCAGTGTTTGGATAACTTAATAGGAAATTATTCCTTGCATCAGAAAAGTTAACAAGTACTTCTCATGTGATCTAAGTAAAAAAAAATCGAAATTAAATGTACGAGAGAAAAAGGGATGGCAAGGTGTCAAACTATTAAAGAATCTGCTTACCTTCTCAGTTATTACAACAATCGGCTTGGTGTCAAATTCGGATTCGAGCGCTTGAAGTCTTGCTCGAACCATTTCAATTTCCTAGTTTTTTGTACAAAAATATCAAAGTCAATCTGTATAGTCTTTGATACAACACGTACCAACTTAACATTCCGAAAAAAGCAAATCCAGAAAATACAAAACGTTAAATAAGAGAAATTATGGCGGAGAAACCTTAAAAGGAGACATGTGTACCTTAAATTGAAACAAATGGTGGTCACTGAAGTCTATGTGATCCACATATGCTGCTCCCATCTACAAAGGGTCAAAACTTTGAATACTAGAATAATATTATACATAATTACGCTCCAATTAACAACACAAATTTAAGAGGGGTACCCTTTCGATTGTTTGAATGAAGGAATCAGCAAAACCAATTCCCGAAAGGCATAACACAATCATATTTTCTACAGCTCTCAGCGACATTTTACATGAAATATCTCGACATGTGAAGAAGTGAATCGGAGCCATTTTAGTCAAGAAAATAGGAAGATTTCTTTCGGCTTTTTGAATTGTTGATTCTAAGGCTTCGATATCCTTTTCCTGTACCTGTATGACATAGGTGCATCAAGCATTACTATGAAATGCATTATTTTTTTTAAATAAAATACAAAATATTCAAATACCAAGTCTGCGTGATGGATGACTATAATATCAGCTCGGTTGAGTGCAGTAAAAGGTTCTCTTAACGGTCCAAGTGGAAGTAAGTGACGGTTTCCCCATGGCATCAGTGCATTCACCATCACAATCTCGAGATCGCGCAATATACGTAAATGCTGCCTTCCATATATTAAATCAACATTTCAAATACACAACCACAAATCCAAACCCTACTGTAGTTAACTAACTTGCATAAAAAAAATACTATAAATGCCAAGGTTAGAACATATACTGAGATAGCAACATAGTTTCCATAGATATTTTATACGAATCTCGCTAACTAACAAAGAAGGACCTCATTATTCAACAAAATAATTGTATAAAATTCAAAAAAAGAAAAAAAAAATTCTAGATATAAGATTAGTTTGAGAATAATTTAGTACTACCTGCATCCCATCGTCGAGTATAGCAGCCCCAATTTGATCGGAATTGTGTCGAATTTTCGGGTTCTCTTCAGAAAGGGGTTTCTCAGAAATAGCATCAAAATTTACGTAACCATATTGTTTTAGAAATTTAGCGGCAGTAGCTACTCGATTTGCACCTACACCGATTTTTGCAGATGTACATTGAAGTTGTCTCTGAAGCATTTTAGCTTCATCTGCACCGCCATAACCCTGAAAACAAAGAGCGTTATTCTAAAACGACACCTTCGATTAACACAGAATTACTTCGATTATAGTAAGATTTCGTAAAATTTACATAAATCAAAGATGATCCAATCTCTTCACTGCGTAGTACATAAAGTGAAGAGCAGTATTTTCATTTCACACATATTTGAAAATTCTTAATGGATCTGAACAAATTGTTAACATAGAATTTAAACATACATTAACTGGTAATCAAGTTAATTCGTTGTCCACACACACACACACAGAGACCTAATTAATTAGTTGTTCATACACACATAAAACACAAATGGTAACCAAGTTATGCAAACACCAATTGCAATTAATTGAAGGTATAATGAATTTACCCTAGTAAGAATGAGCGGCGAAATTCCATCATCGGCGAACGAGCGCGCCAGAAACTCCACCATCGGAGTTTTCCCATTGCCTCCCCACGTCAAATTCCCGACGCTAATGACCGGCACCGGCAACCTAAAACATTACTAAATCATCAATTCAACCACATAATCCATGAAAAAAAGGATAATCCCGCCGGAAAAAAAAAATCAACAAACACGATCAGTCGCGAAATTACCGGTGTTTATGGAGGATGTTGAATCGGTAGAGCAGGTGGCGGCAGAGGAGAGAGAAGGCGTAGAGAGAGGAAGAGAGAGAAAGGAGTGGGATTAGAGAGAGATGCAGAGGAGAGAGAGTGGAGAGCCATTGAGAGCGTTGGGTGTAGGCTATTTGCTTCACTGCGCTTCTCACTCTCTCCATCGGAGACAACAGATAAATTATTTGATTTATTATTATTATTATTAGTTTTTTTATTTATAATTATTTGATTTATTTATGAAATATAAAATGTTAAATTCATAAATTAAAACATGGCCCGAACTCCGAAGAATGGGCTTAATTAGGCCAAGATAGATGGGTCGGGCCGAAGGCCCAATAAGTACCGAAGATGGAGATTGTCACCGGTGAGCTCATCGGTAGTAAACTCATCGATAGGAAGCTTGTGGGTAAAAAGCTCGTCGAATATGAACTCGCTCTAGTTGAGTCCGTTGTTATATCTCAGTAATACAAGCGTAAACGGATAAAAGCTGAACGAACATCGAGCTTATTGAACGAAGCTCGAAGATGAGATACATAAGATATTTTCAATAAATAGATAGGAAATTTGTAAATCACGCATGATAAATCAGATGTTTAACGAAGAAATAAAAAAAGATGATTGGGGCTACGTTTTTTTTTTAATGCAATACACACTCTTGTTCCGAGTTCTCTATCTTCACTTTCTCTTTTACTCTCCGATCGTTATTGGGCCTAAATTCCGTCTTTTAGATAATTTTTCCTACGATCAAAGAAGACGTGTTTGGAATGAGTCTCTAGTTGTTTTCAAATAAATAGGAATATGGTTGTAATTTATAAACATTTAGACTTTAGAGTAAATTGGCCCATCTTAAATAAGTAGAATATTTTATAAATGGGAATTTTCAAAATCAATTTTATACACATTTAGTCCCCTCCGTCACGTCCTCTGTTCGTACCTAACCGTAAAAACCAGTGTTCTAAAAATTGCCCGAGGCGGAGGCGGTCCAAAATTTTTACGATTTTAGTGTAAATGTTTGAATAATCGGTTTTTTGCCTGTGAGGCGGTTTTAGGCGGTCTGAGTCGGTTTGAGGCGGTCAAACATTTAAGGCGGGTCAAACTCGGTGGCAAAAATCGGTTTTTCTATTTTTTTATTTTCTTTTTATAATTCAAAATAAAAGTTGGATTTTAATAAAAGAAAATATGAGTTTATGCCTTATTTTATTTATGTTAATTGTTATTGTTAAAGAACTAATGATGTATGCCACGATCTTCAAGAATAAATGTAAATTCAAAAAAAATGTTTTTTTATTTATATTTTATAAGTATATTTATGTATTATGATCATATGATTATTAAATTTTTATTATCTTATTAGGATATATACATGATGGAGATATAACTATGTTTAAATAACTTTTTATATATACTAGTACATCACCCGTGCGTTGCACGGATATCAGTTTCAAAATAAGAAAAATAATAATATTTAAACGATTATCTCTTTATAACAACACCAATTCAAATAAAACAAAATGGAAGGGAAAAAAAAATTATCTCTTAATTCAAAGTTGTAACATATGAAATTCAATTAAATATTAGTAAGAAAAATACGCGAATGGCGCAAAGCACAATATGAAGATTAAGTGAAATAATTTAAAACATATGGTATAACTCTATTTCAGGAATGCAATTTACTATATCATGTGAAACCTCTGCAAAATAACTAACTTAACAACAAACAAAGTAGCATAGAGGTAACACAATAGATATTTAAATAACCTGCAAGTTTATCACTAACAACATTCAATTAGTGATGCACATTACTCAAACAACAACAGAACTTATAAATATTGCAAAAGGGCTAGATAAGATGTATACGCCAATATCAATAATAATACCAATGCTGATATCAATATTGATACTAATATTGATACTAATACTGATACTAATACTAATATTAAAACTAATACTAATACTAATACTAATACTAATACTAATACTAATACTAATACTAATACTAATACTAATACTAATACTAATACTAATACTAATACTAATACTAATGCTAATACTAATATCAATATTAGTACTAATACGAATACGAATAATAATACTAATTTTGATAGTAATAATAATAGTAACACTGATATTAATATTGATACTAATACTAATACTGATACTCGTATTAATACGGGTACTCATATTGATACTAATTCTAATCCTAATACTGACCTTAATACTAATACTAATAGTAATACTAATACTAATACTACTAACACTAATACTAAACTAATATTAATACTTACTGATATTGATACTGATACTAATACTGATACGGATAGTGATACCGATACTGACACTGATACTGATACTGGTGTTAATACTGATACTGATGTTGATAGTCATATTGATATTCATAGTAATATTAATATTAATACTAATACTATTACTGATACCCATACTAATACTGATACTAATATTGTTACTCATACTGATACTGATGCTGATAAAAATACTAATACTAATACTAATATTATATAAATAATACTGATACTAATATTAATATTGATACTGATACTGATACAGAAATTCATACTAATATTGATACTCATACTGATTTTGATACTGAAACTGATACCGATACTGACCAATATACTGATACTGATACTGATACTGATACTGATACTGATACTGATACTGATACTAATACCGATACTGATACTGGTACTGATATAGATATTAATATTGATACGAATACTTATACTGATATTAATAAATAATAGGACATATACTAATACTATTACTAATAGTCATATTAATACTAATATTGATACTAATACTATTACTAATACTAATATAAATGCTAAAACTAATTTTAATGCTAATGATCTAATGCTAATGTTACATATACATGTACTGATACTGATACCGATACCGATACCGATACCGATACCGATACTGATACTTATACTGATACCGATACTGATACTGATACCGATACCGATACCGATACCGATACTGATACCGATACCGATACTGATACTTATACTGATACGAATACTGATACTGATACTGATACCGATATTGATACCGATACTAATAATGATACAGATACTGGTACCGATGTTGGTACTGATGCTGATACTGATACTGATACTAATACCGATAATAATATTGATACGGATACTTATACTTATGTTAATTAATACTAATATTTGTACTAATACTAATACTAATACTAATACTAATACTAATACTAATACTAATACTAATACTAATACTAATACTAATACTAATACTAACACTAATACTAATACCAATACTAATACTATTACTAATACTATTACTAATACTAATATTAATACTAATACTATTATTAATACTATTACTAATACTAATATGTTAATATTGTTAATGTTAATGTCAATACTAATTTTGATGCTAATGCTAATCTAGATATGCTTAATTATTGTGCTAATGCTAATTATGATTGTAATTCTAATATTATCCAAATCCTTATCGTATTCCTAATTCTATTCATAACACTAATAATAGTTCTAATCGTAATCCTAATCATAATCCTATTCCTAACACTAATCATAAGCCTAATAATTTTAATACTAATAATGCTAATGCTAATGCTAATGTTAATTCTAATTCTAATCTTAATTATAATTATAATCCCAATCCTAATGCTAATCATAATTCTAATACTAATGCATGTCACTAATTATCGTACTAATCATAATCATGATCTTAATTATAATTCTAATACTAATATTAATCATAATCCTAATAGTATATTAATCATAATTACAATCTGAATCCTATTTCTAGTATTAATAATAATACTAATTCAAAGAATCTTAATTATAATTATAATTCTAATACTAATATTAATCACAAATTCTGATTTTGCAACATTTTTTTTTTTTTTTTTTGCAATGATCTATTATTTAATATAAAAAAAAACAATTATATTCAATCTCGAACCTTTATATCAAATTTCGTATGTGTGGTAGCTGAAGCATAAAAAAAACACATATTAAATATATTAGAAATTAATATTTAATTATATTATCAAACTGACATTAAGATCAATTAAAATATTATAAGGGTATAAGCAAACGTTAAGACGTAAAAGAACAATAGTCATTGTTAATAAGATAAATTATGAAAATCCTCTTGAACTTAGGCTAAATTACACAAAACACCCCCACTTATCGGTGATCATACCAAAATCCCCTTGATGCTTGTTTCTGTCTTACACGACCCCCTTATGGTGTGTTTTTTTTACGGAATCTTTTTTATTCCATGTAATGTCCCAAAAAGTATGGAGTCTACCATTGCAAATGTAACATTTCTTTTATCGTACTTTTTAAACTAAAAAATTACCCTCAGGATGGTCATGGTACTAATAAAAATTTGTGAAAGTGTTATTTAAGAAGAATAAAGATTTCGTTTAAAGTTCACATGAGGGTAATTTTTGTCTTTAAAAAATACCATAAAGAAATGTCGTGTGTGCAGGGTATAATAAGCATTATTGGAATATTCCACGTAATAAAAAAAATCCTTGAAAAATCATACCATAAGGGGGTCGATGTAAGACGGAAACAAACATTAGAGGAATTATTTATATAAACTATTTACGGCAAGAGCACTTTGAGTGGGATTATTAAATGAGCTATCAAAATATTTACCACCATTTTTATACTCCAAAATAGTAATTTTTAACTATAGTAGAGTTATGAAATGAGGTATTTTGATCTTTCATCTTTTAGAATGTAAAAATACATTATGCAATCATGCAGAATAAAATATCAAACATGAGTTATGAATTTAACCACCTCAGTGTCCATTTAGAAAATAACATGTGGCAATTAGATATATTTAATTAACAACTATTTAATACCTATGGTTGGAGCAAATACATTTAGGTAAATATCAAAATAAAATATTAAATAGCACATAAATATTTGCAAACTCATTTTGATACTTTTGGGTTGGAGTCGCTGTAGATATTTACTTAATTATATTTATTAGAGTTATAATGAAATACTTATTACTGGAATAAAATATATAGTATATACGATCATTATACATTTTAAACAAAACAATTGATATTCTTAATGTTAGCCATTAAATAAAGTGGATAAACGAATTTAATTCCAAAGATTTAGAATTATTATATTTTGAAATATATAAAATCAATTCGTAATTTTATGATTTGATTAAACTTAACTTAGGTTATTCAATTTATTAGTATAATCATGATAAAAATTGTATTTTAATTAGTATATAATTTAAAAGGTTAAATCAATCGTAAAATTTATTGTCACTGTATTCAGTGAAAAAAAAATAATTATTTAAATAATAACATGAAACTCATGTAGTATAATTTTCAAAATGGTAAATAATTTGGAGTACAGTACTCTACACATGGCATACCAAATAGTGTCAATTTTCGCAAGATAGTAAATTCAAACATGTATCTTTCTTTTTTACAGATAATATTAATATATAATATTAAATTAGTAAAAAAATACATATTCTCTAGTCATGCTCATGTAAAATGTATCATATCAAATAATTTATTCTGCAATATTTTTTTAAATATAAATTCAATTTTATGAATTAAAATTAAACAATTTCGTAACGCCACCAATCATGCAATTATAATAAGAGAAGATTTTAAATCGAATTTAACTAAATTCAAATTAAATTAATTATAAATGAAATTCAAAAATAAATTTATTTAGGGTTTCCAAGAAAGTTGATATATTTAGAGCATTTTATAAATGGTAGGATATAAATATATTAATTAAATATATTTAATTACCTTTAATTATGGAAAATGATGACATGTTTTTTGATGATTTATTTCCACCAATCAATTCGCCACTTGGGATGAAATTGATGACATGACATCAATTAAATTGCCAAATGTCAATCAATTAGCTATGGAATTCAACTTTTATATATTATATAGATTTGGAGTATTTATAAATAATATTTAGAAATATATTATATTAAATTTTAAAAACCGATTTATTTCCGATTTATGATTAATCACCGCCGCACCGATTAATCGTGAGTCGGTGCATGACCGACTCGAACCCGATTACCGATTTTTACAACCTTGGCAAAAACTATTTTGGAGCTAAAATTGGAATTTAAAATTATTTGGAGGCTGAAAAGCAATTAAATTTTTTTGAAGTACCAATTAAAATTATTTTCTTATTTGCTTTTTCACCAGCAGTACACTCACTAGCTCCAGATTTTGAATACCAAAAGTACAGTTCCAAATGTGAACACCACAAAGAAACAGACAATAGTTTGACAAATCAATGCTGTGGTCCCCACGCAATGGAGAAAAAAAAGGAAATTAGTAAATGCGAGTACTGTGCCCACGCGCACTTGCAGCCAGTCAAACACTACACGCGCTGACCAAAATCTGCGGAGATATAGGGGTGAGATAAATTAAAGTCAGAGATTAAAGCAGTAATACATGCAATAATTGGCTCTTTAGATCCTACAACTATACTTAGATACGACATAATAAAATATATAATTTTAATTTTAAATATGTATAAAAATAAATTTGTTTGTAAAATTGAATTAATCAACAGTGTACGTGAAATTAATAATTATAGACGAATTGGGAAATCGAATAGGTGAAATCCATCAGTAAATTCGAATGAATTAGATGCTGCCCGTTCGGGCAGCGGGCAGCAGCAGAGGCCGTCATTCTCAGCCACTCAAGCTGTTTCTCTCTCTACAAACATTTGCATTTTTATTTATCCGGGCCACTTTGCTTCGGAGCCAGGCTCGGACCACGAAAATTGAAATACAAAGGACCAAACAAACACCGCTTCCCCAAATAATGATAATAAAGGAGGAGAGAGAAAGAGAGTGGAGGTCGTTGATTATTTTTTTCTAGAGAGAGAAAGACTTCGTAGAGAGAGAAACCAGAGCTTGAGTTGAAGATGGGGCAGATCGTGAAGCGGAAGAAGAAAGGGAGGCCGGCCGCGGCAGATCCCGGCGCTCGCGAGCTGACGAAGCCCGAGCGAGACGTACGGCGGAGCCTCCGCCGCCGGAATGTGAAGTACGTCTTCGACCTCGACGATTACTTCGACGAGGACGAGGTCTTCGCGGACGACGACGACGGCGACGGCGACGACCACGGCCGGCGGGAGAAGAAGCTCGAGCTACTGCTTAAGCTCCAGACCGGCGGCGAGCGCGAGTCAACTAACATCCCACAGGCCAGCAGGACAAGGCGCGTGGAGCACGCGCCGGCGACATCGGCGTCCTCCGACGAAGACAAACCGCCGAAGAAGCGGAGAATCGACGACGAGGATATGGATACGGACATTGAGGAACGTAATTATAACGATGACGACGAAGAAGATGAGGTGATTTACCATTAATTAATTATTCCGATCTTCAATTGGAAATGGAAATCGACGAAATTGGGGGATTGAATGAAGCTGTAATATTGGAGTAAAGTGCATTAATTTAACAGCACGAGTTTATTTATCTACACTAGTACAAAAAGATACGAGAGTGAAAAGAGGTTTATCCTAATTGGTCCAGCCCCAATTTATATATAGATATATAGATAGTGTATGTATAGGTCAGTGATAGATTTTGAAGTGTGTCTGTGTTGATGTATGTGTATATGTAACGGTTTGGGTCAACTGTCAAATAACTAACCCCCAGAATCTGATCACGCTCCCTTCCTTTCTCTCTCTACCCCCCCCCCCCCCCCTTCTCTCTCTCTCTCTCTAGAACAGAGTGTCACAGACAGACAACGTTGTATTGTACGCATACTCACGTTCCCCACTCATTCACGCATGTTGTCTGTCTGTCTGTTCTTTGTTTTTCTGTCTCTATCTGCCAACTTTTGTTCTCCTTAGCTGCATGGGAGTGCATTAACTTGCTTATCATTTACTTATTCATTGATGATGAATGTTTTTTGTGTATGTTGTTTAATGATTGTGCTGATTTTTTTGCAGGTAAGAGAAACAAAGCCAGAAAGCAGAGGTGAAGACTCACTTCCAGGTGTGTGTTGTGTGTGTGTGTGTGTGTGTGTGTGTGTGTGTGTGTGTGTGTGTGTGTGTGTGTGTGTGTGTGTGTGTGTGTGTGTGTTTTCTATCTTGTCATAACTTCGGATTTCGTGAGCTTACTTAAAATTTCAGGATTTTCTTGATATTTTTTATATGATATATAGGGACACCGACAGAGGGACCGTCGTCTGGGCTGCCGATGCCCGAAAAGAGGGATTTGGAGTTGATTTTGGACAAACTTCAAAAGTACGTTGTCTACTTCTGTATGAAACTGTTTACATGTGTCCGATTTGTTTGCATGAAAAAAAAGGGCTCTTTGTAATGGTGAAGTGTTCCTTCTTTTTTGATCAGGAAAGATATTTATGGTGTTTATGCAGAGCCAGTTGATCCGGAAGAGGTAAGTTCTTTGAGGAATGTTTTTGAGTTGTATCGTGTTTCTTCGGACAGGATTTTCTAAATTAGTCGATTTATTGTTGTTTTTGTAGCTCCCGGATTACCATGATGTAATAAAGAATCCAATGGACTTTGCTACGGTGAGGAAAAAGCTCGGCAATGGATCATATGCAACCTTCGAACAATTCGAGGTATGTGTCGGTTCAATTGTGAATCGGTTATCCTAGTTTTCGTGTCCTGTGGAATGCTTTGAGTTACGTTTGAACAAAAAAAAAACCGAGATCAAAGTTTGTCTTATGTTAATGTTAATGCAGAGCGACGTTTTTCTCATTTGCTCCAACGCAATGCTATACAATGCACCAGATACCGTATATCACAAACAGGTAATTACACGCACGTTTTATTTCTCTTTCTTATGTTCGATCTCTATTAAGGTATTGTCGGATTAATTTTTATTCGTTTGCAATAGGCGCGCACCATCCAAGAGCTGGCTACGAGGAAATTCCATAAAATAAGATTAAACGTCGAACGAATTGAGAAAGAGGTAAAGCCCGAGCAGAAGACGAGATCCGCCTCTATCTTGAAGAAGCAAATTAAAAGATCGTTGAGCCGTACATTACAAGAACCCGTCGGATCTGATTTCTCGTCTGGAGCCACTCTTGCAACACCCGGAGAAATCCAGAATGTTCCGTACGCACTTCATCAGTCTGTGTCTGAGAAACCCAGTAGCTGTAATGATGGGCTAGTTGAGTCAAATTCTTTCTTGAACGATAGTAATATAGACAAGGCAGAAGAATCAACCCCAGGTATCTATCTAATTTAAATCTCGTAACTGGATACTGTCGGCATCTTTCTTTAAACATGTTTTGTTCCGACTTTGTAATTTGTCAGCACAAGTAATCTGGGATGTCTTATGTTTGTAGGGAAGGGTCCAACGTCTCGTTTTGTCAGGAAATCATTTGTGTACGATGAGAATCGGCGTGCGACGTATAGCACATCACTATCTCAACCTGTGGACACCACGGAATCTATATTCTCAACATTCGATGCGGAAACCAAGGAGCTGGTTCCTGTAAGATTAATTTTCGGGCTTTATTACATCGAGCATTACTTAAATTTTTTATTTTTTATTTTTTATTTATGATTTTGTTCTTATTTTTCGTCAACCAGGTAGGGCTATATTCTGATCATTCATATGCTAGGAGCATGTCTCGTTTTGCAGCAAATATTGGATCTGTTGCCTGGAAAGTTGCTTCTAACAGGATCGAGCAAGCGCTACCTGAAGGTTTTAAATTCGGACAAGGCTGGGTTGGAGAGTACGAACCACTTCCAACTCCTGTCTTAATGCTGCAAAACTGTACCGTGAAGGAACCACCATATTTAGCGAAAGTACAGCAAAATCCGAGGAAGTTTGAGAAAAAACTTCCAACTACCTTAGTTTCTGCTAATAAGGAAAGCCCATGTAGTAGTGTACCTTTCTTAGAACAAAAGTTGCCGTTTCTTGGTCCTACTGCTATTAGACCACCACCACCACTGCCGCCTTCTTCTCCCGGTATATTCCAGAATATTCCAGAAACGAAGCCATCTTTCTTTTTATCTCCCGCGATTAAACCTAGTACCGGTGCTCATAATGTCAGCTACCACCATCAAAATCTACAATCGAGGCCTTTCGTCGAATCAGATAAAAATGTCCGGAAAGTCGAATCCAACGGTCAACCCTTCCGGAACAAAGTCGAATCCAACGGTCAACCCTTTTTAAACAAAAATGCAGCAGCAGCTAATTCTACTGGCAACAACAGACATATTTCCAAGGTTTCAGAAACGGAAGCTTCTAGACCAATGGAGGTTTCTTCGAAAACCAGAAACTTCTCACCTTCCGGATCGTTCAAACAGCCCGATAGTAATGGAGTCGCTTTTCGAGAATTAACCGATGATAAAAAAGTAGTCGGTAATACAATAGACCGTATGTCCTCTGACGTGGCGAAACCGGGTCAGGGTCTGAGCGACCCGGTCCAAATGATGAGAATGCTGTCTGAAAAGGGTCGTAACAACAACCAACAAATACAGCCGAATCAAATCGTCCCTCAAGTTTTACCAAACGATTCGAACAACGCTGCTATAACAGCTGCTCGTGCATGGATGTCTGTAGGTGCAGGAGGAGGGTTCATTAATAGCAGACCCGTTGCAGAGAATACAAATCTCTTCAACAAGAACCAGATATACGCAGATTCTCCCTATAATAATAATAATAACTCGACTCGTGATACTCAGACACAAGTATCGAGATTCGGGATGCATGTTGTTCACGAGCAAGACAACAACAAGAACAGTGGTTCGCAGCTCCTTCATGCGTTTGTGCCTCGAGGCTCGGTGAATATGATGGTGGGCGGCAATGAAGCGCAGTTCCAAAATCACCAGCGGATGGTTTTGCCACAGATGGCGACTGCTGATTTGTCGAGGTTCCAGCTGCACCATCATTCCCATTGGAGGAATATTAGCCCGCAGATGCATTCGAGGCAGAAACAAGAATCGGTACTTCCCCCGGATTTAAATATTGATTTTCAGTCATCCGGGTCGCCCGGTAGGCCCAACTCCGGCGTCATGGTTGATTCACAGCAGCCCGATTTGGCTCTTCAACTCTAAGACAATGCTGTCTGAAAAATAAAATATATATACTCTTCTTTAAAGTGCACTACGGAAGAAAATGGGTATGTATTTCCGATTTGGGCCAAACGAGGAAGAGAGCGTTTCTCTTGATATATGGGTTGATTTATACGATTTTTATTCGGCGATTCGGTTTGAGTTTTTAGAGCAGGCAGAAGAAGATAAAAAGAAATGAAGGCAGAGGGATGAGTTATGTAATGAGCTTAAATCTGACTAAACGATGATTATTAGCTTAGAACAATTATTATTATTACTATTATTATTATTATTATTATTTTTTATGCTACATGATTTTTCCTCTTTGAACTTTTACTGGAGTTCATGATGTTCAAGAAAAGGAAAATGATTTTGTTGTCTGTATATTCTTAGGTATGGTTTGAGAATATTGATTGGATTTATTACAACACGTATAAATTGATGGAGTCATTTAGAATTTTCACTAAAACCACTTAATTAATTAAAGACCAAAGCATAAATTGGCTTAATTTCACTTTGCATCCCGAAAATGTACAATTTTGGCACTTTGCGCCCCTGGAAATAATTTATGGCACTTTACATCCTTAAAACTCGTTTAAATCGTTCAAATTGCATCCTACTTTATTTTCCGGCCACAATTTCTGTCGTTGATGTATTTTCTGATTGTCAATAGAGTCATTTTTGCTCGAAAATTTATTTGCATTTTGCACTCCGAAGACAAAATCAATTGAATAGCCACAAATGACCATATTGACTATCAGAAAATAAGTCGACGACGGCGGAAAATAGACTATGCTGCACTTCGAATGATTAAACATATTTTGAGTGTGCATAATGTTATAAATTACTTTTGAGAGTGCAAAGTGTCAAAACGATAGTTTTCAATGGTGGAAGGTGAAATTAAGTGAATTATGAATGAATGAATTAAATATTATAAATATTGAAAGCATGGATGAACCCGCCGAAAACTCAGTAGATTTGACCTAAATCTAAACCCCACGTCTTAATCCTTTCTCTTAGAACCCTTCTTCCCTAAAATTCCTTGAATTTTTCACAACCTGGTAATAATCTCAGGGCCAAATTAATCCATCATTTTTTTTTATTTTTTTTTTTAAAAAAAAAAATTATTTATATTAATCCATTTCTCACGAAAACCACATTCCGAAATGTCCATCATCATCGTCATCAACCCAACAAGAAATTGGAATTCCGCCTCAATTTCTTGTTGCGGTTCTCCGATCGGACGACGATCTCCCCCCAATTTCATTTCCTCGCCTCGAAAAACTCGATGGCTGTGGATTCGCACACGCTGACGTCGTCTTGCGGCGGCGGTGCGGAAATTGGGACGGGCCACGGCGGCGGAGATGATCAGCCGGCGGCGGTGGTGTACAGGAAAGGGGCGTGGAGCAAGGAGGAGGACGAGAAGCTGATTAGGGCGGTGGATGAATACGGGCTGAGGAACTGGGTCACCATCGAGAGATTATCGGGCCTGGCCCGGCCCGCGAAGAATTGCAGGCTCCGGTGGCTGAATTACTTGAGGCCCAATCTGAAAAAGTATCCCTTCACGGAGGATGAAGAGAGATTAATCCTTCATTTGCATGCTAAACATGGCAACAGCTGGTCTCGCATTGCCGCCAAGGTAATTAATTACTTACTTAATCTCCCCAATTAATCAATCATATATTAATTATGATTAGCTTAATCCCACTTTGAACCCTGAAATATAGTTATTTGGCACTTTGCACCCTCAAAAACCCATTAATAGCACTTTGCACCCTCAAAACAGAATCAATCATGCATAATGCAACTCCGAATGAATTTGTTTTTTTTTTTTTTTTGTAGCTGCCAGGTAGATCAGACAATGAGATAAAGAATTTCTGGCACAAGAGAGCCAAGAAATGCCAAAAACACCACCTCCCGATCTACCCGAACGAAAACCACACAAGCGGAATCACCGACAAAGATGAATCCGTCGCTAATGACGGTGATCGTTTTTTCTCAAACAGTAGCGGAGATTTCGTCACTCAAAATTCACCTCAAACTCCGATATCAATTTCCATGCCACAGTCGTCGCAGTTCCTCTCCTCACCTAGCAGCCTCGTAACATCTCAGAAACATAGCCCCACAAATGACCAAAATACCCCTACTTCTCAAACTCCTCAAAACTTGCTTATTATATCCCCACACCATACAATCCAATCAACCGAAACCCCACTCGATTTTACCATGCTGAGAAAGCCCCCGATTCTTTCATCTCCGCAGAGCACTCTTAGGCGATTCTCGAGATCACATTCTCTTATTGCGGATTCTTCTTCTCGTGCGGTGTATTCTGTGCAGACAAGTATGGAGACAAAAGATTCTCCGACGGCTTCATTTTCTCCTTTCCAATTGAAATCACCGATGTCAGCTCCACTTTCACCACTTCAATTGCGTTTGTCGATGCCTGCGCCTTCAGAATCTTGTTTCCAGTCTAATTTATCGGTCCCAGATTCAACATTTTCGCCTTGTGTTCAACCAATGACAGTTGATACTGATAATTTCGTCACTAATAATTCACCTCCTCCCGTATTAGAAAACTGCCCTTCGTTCAAATTTTATCAGCAAGGAGTCGATAATAGTGGTGGCGTGCATAAAGTGGAAGAAGGTGACAGTAATTTGGAGGTAATGGAGGAACTGAGAGAAGCTCAAGAGAGGGTACGATTCCTAAAGAAGAAACTTAAGCAGCAAACGACAAAGAACGTTGTTGGTAAAGTGCATGCACATCTTAAAAACTCGACGAAAAAAGAGCCGCTGAAAAGAAAAGGCGACGCGAGCGGTGTTTCACAAGTTAAAACTGCCAGGAGAGATAAAGGAGAGGATTTGGAAAAGGTACAACAGAACGAAAATTCAGAATCTTTGTCGGCAGAAACATTGCAGATAAAAGAAGACACGTTGGGTGAAATATTCAACGAGCAAAGTGATTGGATAGACTTTCTCGATTCAAATTCGTGGGATGATGTACTGTGTCCGATTGTGGGTCCCACAGGTAAATGCTCGAACGAACGCTCCACTATGCAAGACAGTTTTTTTGAGGAAGATTTGTTCGGTCAAAGGTATGAGATTCAAGGCGGTGAAGAATTCGGTTATACCAGCGGACAAGATTATTTCTCCGATTATTGTGACCCGAATTTAATATCACCGAACCAGTACACTGGGCCCGATCCGCTAGATTCCGGCTATTTGCTTACTCAGCCAACAGCCATGGAACAAGAACCTAGTGCAGAACAAAACTTATGGACACAAGCACAAATGGTTTCTCAAGATCAGACATTGCCTACACAAGGGTTCGACTCGTTTGCAAATCCAACGGAATCAAAGAACAACTGGAACTACGAATCAGGCAAGTTTCGTAAAAGGTTTTTTTTTGGGGGAGTTCTTGATATATATATATATATATATATATAAAGGTAAACAAAACCTAAATAAATGACAGAATATGTCTTATTCAGGAAAAGTGGAGCTAAAGGAAGAGCAGGAGCAGGAGAACATGGACACGATAATGCCCGACGACTTATCCAGTTTGCTCGAGTTTTTCCCGACGAACAATCAGACAGTTGAATGGTACAACATTGGAGATGCAATAAGTATTTCAGACTATATCTAAAACCTCAAGACTTTCTAGAGTCTCGTTTGTTGATAGTTGAACAAAGCAACTCATCTGCATGTAAAGTGTTTGGTACTTCAAAAAAATGTGATCAATTGTTAAATATTATCCATCCAACCATATCTTTTTGCTACTCTCAAACAATGTCATTCCTAGTAAAACACCGTTAAATTCACCTATGCGGTAAGGTTAAATTACGAAAATCCCCCTCCTTTTTGGATAGTTACAACTACACCTCAATTATGAATCATCTTAGAAGTCCACTCTTACGATGTCAATTTTAATGGAATTTTCTATCCTCTGTGGAATATTCTCTAATTTGTACCCGTTTTACCTTGCCATCGTGAGACTGAAAGTGCAAGACGATTCATAGTTGAGGGTGTAATTGTAATTACCCAAAAGAGGAGGGGTATTTTCATAATTTGACCTTACCTTAGGGATGGTAATTTACCCTAAATCTATTGATTTTAGGGCAAATTACGACCACCCCTAGGTTATAGTTAAATTACAAATCCCCCCCCCCTTGTTTGGGTAATTACAACCACTGCTCAACTATGTATTATCTTACGAAAAGACCCCTCCAGAAGTAAATTTTTAGGGATGTTAATTCGAGAAAACCATTTTATACCATTTACCGAACTAAATATACAATTTAGCACTAAATAACCGAATTACATAAATTTTATGTAAAAGTATTTAAAAGGAGAGAGTGATTGTAATTACCCAAACTAGAGGGGTTTTTTCTTTCGTAATTTGGTCATACCTCACGGTGGCCATAATTTACCCTTGATTTATAATATTATAAGTTTCAAGATGGTTCAAATCCAAATTATAGTAAGTAGATCCTTTTAGAACAAGCAACATAACCATATATTCCTGCATAAAAAACCAAAACAGATACCATATATATATATATATATATATATATATATATATATATATATATATATATATATATATATATATATATATATATATATATATATACCTGCTACTAAATCGAAGGGAAATTTCAGTATTATACCGAAAGTGTCACCATAGCAATAAAATATTCCAATTCAAAAAAGGTCTTTGATGTCAATTGGAACGAACAATCTTTCGAAAAAGGAAAAAAACGCATAAGAGATAAGCAACGATACTATACATGTTATTGATGTATACACAGATAGTTCAACTCGACTTGTTCAGTTTCAGAGCAATCCAAACGTATTCTCTCCACTGTAAGTCATGTATAGAAAACCATCCTCGTCTTTATTTTCCTCGTAAATTGAAGACATCATTGCAGCTGCAGTAACACACAAGAATCGTACTTCAAAAAACGAAAACTATATATATATATTATATACGAGGATCAATGCTTGTAAATTTTCTCCTTACCTGTAGGAGGGAGAATGTTTTTGACGAAGATAAAGATTGCTTTCTCAGCACTGAGCTTAATTCTTTTACGGACAACATAAACAAATTGCCCAACCGTAAGATCAGCCGGAACTAGATATCTGCATTTTTTAATTCAATTATTATAATCAATTACGAAGAAGGCCCAATTCATCATTTGTCACCAAAAAAAAAGTCGTAGCAGCTTAGTTTCCTCCCTCAATATTGGATGCATCCCAAAATTTCATTCTCTTTATTTTTTCGGAATTTGGAAACCGAAAAACTAATGAATGAGAGAAAAGTGTAGAAATTTTATCGAATAAATATTAAACATAAAACGGCATACGATTCGAGTTTGAAGCTATGAATTGAAAGAGTAAACTAACTTTTTCTTGTCAATGTCTGGGATGTCACTTCTTTCAGCCTTCTCGACAATAACCTACATTTACATAAGATACGTATGCAGTTGAGTATTGGTAAAAAGAGGTTGAAAAATCAAGAACCCGAAAAGTATAAGGCGGGTATTAACAAGAATTGATGTTTTTCAAACCGGAATTCTATCTGGGTACTTCTCCCTAATACGAGCAGCTTCCGCCTGTCGCCTCTCTGCAGCAATTTAAAATGAAAAAAATAGCGTAGTTGTTAACACTTAAAATACAAAAGAAAGAAGAAACGTTCAAGCTCTGTCTCCTCCAATAATTATTCGGATTTGCAGACTTTAAATCAAGCATTGTAATAATAGTAATAATCGCAATTCGACCAAAACAATTCGACCAAAACGATATCTTCCATACGAAAACAGGAACGAGCACTTCGATAATCAAGAGTAAACATTGAAACTTTTTGCAGCTTGATTTCCAACATATTACCTTCTAATAACAACTAATGCATGCATTATCAATAAATTAATCATGAAATTAAAAATAAAAAAAAAAATTAAAATTATTTCTTTTAACAACAGATTATCACAAGAAACAAAGCGAATAAAAAAAAATAAGAGAGGAGCCAATTTCTCATAAATTAGACATAAAATCCAAATACAGATACAGACCATACAAACAAACACAATTCAACGAAATCAAAACTCGAAAAAATAAAAATAAAAATAAAGTAATTACGATTAAATCGAAGGATCGGGTTACGAATTTCATACCAAGAGGATGTTCCGACTTGAAATAGCTTTTAGACATGGTGTCCGGCAAAAGCAACCCGATTCCACAAACTGCGAATCCCCAAAAAAATAAAATAAATCTTAGGGTTCAATTTCTAGGGTTATTGAATTGAATTTTTCACAATTCAACTGAAACAAAAAATAAAAATACAATTGCGGAGAAGGAGAAGAAAACCCTACGAGAGAGAGAGAGAGAATTGAGTGTTGAACTGTAATTTTGTGCGTCTCTGTTTTCTGATTTTATCCCTTTAACAAATCGACCCCGATATATATATATATAAATACTTTGATTGCGTCTTGAGCTACGCTACCTTAATTAATTGGTTATTTACATTTTGACCCCTTCTAAATACTGTAATTATACTACGCAACTAATATTAACATGGGGCTATATGTCAAACACCCTTTATTGGGATTTTAATTCTTGATAAATCCTTTATTTATAAATGACATTTGAGATAAGTCCAATAGGCCTGAAAAACCATATATGCCCCCACTAATTATTAATGAGTATAATTATTTAATTTAAAACCAATTATACTCATAATTTACACCCAAATCTTCTCCAAAAATTATTCTCCTCATCACGCCAATTCAGTTTTTTTCCTTTTCTTTTTTATTTTTTTTAATGGTTTTTTTATTTCGATTTAAAAGAAAATTTTGTAATTATTTTTTTTTCGGTTTTTTATTTTAAATTATTTTTTACTTATATATATTTTTCATGTTTTTTATTTTAATTTAAAAAATGTTTTTATTTTTATTTTCATTTTTTCTTGGTTTTTCTTTTTTCTTAATTTCGATTTTTTTTAAATGGTTTTTTTTTTCTTTCCATTTTTTTAAATAAAAACCACTTTATATAAATATGAAAACCACTCTATATAAACAATTATATAAACATGAAAACCACTATGTATAACAACTATATAACATGAAAACCACTATGTATAACAACTATATAAACTTGAAAACCACTATGTATATAGAGTTGTATAAAAATATGTACAAAACTTATTGAAACCACTATAAAAATATGTACATAATTATTGAAAACCACTATAAAATTCTATAAATAATTATTAAAAACTACTCCACATTTCCGGCCACTAGTTTCTGCTATGAGGCTAACGCATATTAAAACCTCGTATTGCTCAATCGATCCAACACAACCCTTTGGGAAAACTTTCGTAATCCCACGGACACAATTGTGATTGGCCAGATAAGCCAATTGCTTCACAAACCCCAACACTGCATAGTCCAAATTCAGCCCCACCACACTGCATCCCCAAAATTCAAATCAATTCAAAACCCGAACCCCACAGAATAATAATGTAAATCATCAATAAAATGAAATGAAGAAATTAAAGAGTGAAAATTAACCTTGCGGGTGAAAACTGATGGACCAACACACAAAAGTCATCCATCCCAAAACATTGTAAATCACCTTCAGATTAACTGAATTCCACGACGCCATTCTAGTTTATTTTTTCTTTTTTCCTCCGCCGGATCCGGATGCGGCCACGGTCGAATCAGAATCTCGTGCCTCCCGACCACCACTCTGCTACCATCCCAGCGGCGGAGACATTCCTCTCCGGAGGCGGCGCGGCGGCGGTGGAAGAAGGTAGAGTTGCTCGGAGCGTGGTGTATATGGTGGTGGTGGTGGTGGTGGTGGAAGGGGACGGGGAGGTTGCTCAAAACATACACAATAACAACAAGTGCATTTTCAGACAATATATAGTACCCCCAACCCAAAAAAACATCATCAAACCAGTAAGAATGTCTCATCTGTGGGTGTGTAAGTAATACCGCCGATGATTCTTCAAAGCATGTTTGGGAGAACCAAAAATTAAACAGTAGGTTTTTTTTTCAGATAACAGAGCCCAAACCAAAAAACTGAAAATCAGAACAAATTTGTGGTAAATACCAAAAAAACAGAACGAGGAAAAAAGTTGTAAGAAAAAAAACCTCCGTGGTGGTGGTGGCGGTGTGGTGGTGGCTACCATTTGTTCTTCCTGTGATTTTTATTTTTTTATTTTTGAGTAAGAGGGGGTAATTATTGTACGCAATAAAATTAGGGTTGAATAAATAATTAAAGGGTATAATGGTGAAACTTAACTTTTTTTAATTAATAAAAGATATTTTGGATTTATCTTAAAATTGAGAATTTTTTGTGGACCTAATGTAACTGGACTTGTCTAATGGGGGGCTTCTGTGAAATAAAACATATCAAAATTACAAGAATCTTTTAATAATGAAGTTATTTGAATTGGGCTTTAAATGTGCACTTTACGGGGTTTGTTTGGTGCTACACCCAGTGGAGAGTCAAGGAATTTGTTTCAGGGCGGACTTAAATTTTCGGGGGTTCAGGGCAACGCCCTTGAAATTTTTTGAGGATTTTTTTTGACAAAATCAGAAAATTGGAAAAGAAAAAAAGGAAATATGAAAAAATTTAGAGTTTTTTTTTTTTTTAATTAATCTGAATTTTGGGTGGACTAGTTAATAAAAAGTAGGGTATTTTTCATTAATTTGAATTTTGGGTGGGCTAATTAATAAAAATTGGAGCTTTACTTGCATTAATTTAAATTTTAGGTGGGCTAATTAATAAAAGTGGGTGTGCTAAATTAGATATATAAGTATAATATACGGTAATAAATATAAATTGGGGGGGGGGGGGGGGGGGGTGGTGAGTCCACCATTGCCCAAGGGTGGACTCGCCCTTGGCTACACCCAGTGAATTACACTGGATAATTATTAACTGTTGAGTAATTATTAACTGTTGCTCTGCACGCAATCACACACACCCATGTGTATGTATGCTTAGTGGAAAGTTATAGCATTACATCAACGGTTAATAATTACCCGGTGTAGCATCTAAAAGACCACTTTACAATGTGGGCATTTAATGAATTGACATATGAATAATTTTATTTTGGTGATGAGCTAAAATAAAATTAATACAATATAGCCTATTTGGTTTTGGTTATGATATTTGGTTATACATTAATACGTTCTTTTCTGCACCCTATCGACAAAAAGGTTTCACGGAGATCCATGATCGTTCGACATCAATCCCGAGAAATTATAGTTTACGCTATATACACTTCAAATTCAAATTTATGTATAATATTTTTGATGATTCGTCGATAGCTTTAGTTTCAACTCGAATAAAAAAAAAAAAAAAAAAAAACAATCGAAACACTGCAAAATCGTTACATGGTTGTTTAAGTTAAAGAATAACCAATTCGATGTGTTGAGGTACTTGTGGTGCAAGCTTTTGTTTCGCATTCTTTCTTGCAGTTTCTTCCACTTCTTCGATTTCTGAATCGCTGTTGCCCAATGTAAAGCAGTGATCGATTATTATTTTCTCAAGAACGACACAATTCTCCAACACATATCTGATTAATCCCGCGTCATTGCTGCAACCATAGTAGCCACGAAACTCGAAAACTTTCAGATGTCGGTGCGGAATCTTAATTATAGCATATTCATTCCGTTGTTGTCTATCTTCCCTTGGGTATAGATACCATTAATGCTGCACACGGCAATAAAGAAAACGCGTAAGAATCGATTTCGATACTAAAAATTAAGGTTGTAAAAATCGGTAATCGGGTCCGAGTCGGTCAGGCACCGACTCACGATTAATCGGTGCGGCGGTGATTAATCGGTGATAAATCAGAAATAAATCGGTTTTTAAAATTTAATATAATATATTTGTAGATATTATTTATAAATACTCAAAACATAGATAAAAAATATTTAAACATAGTTATATCTCGATCATGTATATATTCTAATAACATAATAAAATCTCATGTAAATTACGGCCACCCCCCTCAGGTATGATCAAATTACGAAAAAACCCCTCTTGTTTGGGTAATTACAGCCACCCCCTCCTTTTAAATATTTTTACGTAAAATTTATGTAATTCGGTTATTTATCGAACCAAATCGTATATTTAGTTCGGTAAACGGTATGAAATGTTGGCGTACCGAAATTTTGGTTCGGTTTTACCGAATTAACATCCCTAAATTTACTTCTTGAGGGGTCTTTTCGTAAGATAAATATATAGTTGAGGGGGGTGGCTGTAATTACCCAAACATGAGGGGGGTTTTCGTAATTTCACCATAGCTCAAGGGGGTGGCCGTAATTTTCCCAAAGTTTAATAATAATAAGATCATAATACATAAATATCCTTATAAAATATAAATAAAAAGGCAATTTTTTTTGAATTTACATACAGTCTTGGCATACATCATTAGTTCTTTAACAATAATAATTAACATAAACAAAATAAAGCATAAACTCATTTTTTTTTTATTAAAATCCCAACTTTTATTTTGATTTATTAAAAAAAAAAAAAAAAAAAAAAAACCGATTTTTGACCGATTTTTTGCCACCGAAGTTTGACCCGCCTAAAAGGTTTGACCGCCTCGAACTGCCTCAAACCGCCTCGGACCGCCTCAAACCGCCTCACAGACAAAAAACCGATTTTTCAAACTTTTACACTAAAATCGTAAAGGTTTTGGACCGCCTCCGCCTCGGCGACCGATTAATCGGCCGCCTCGGCCGATTTTTAGAACACTGCTAAAAATTAATAAAAAGCTCTATATAGTAGCAGGCAGGCGGCTTACGTGTAAAACAAAATCGACGAAGTAAGGAGACGCCTGTATGAAAGGGGCGAGCCGAACGAGACTTTTATCGCCTCTTACACAATATTCAATGACCAACTTCTTGAGTCTAGGCATTTGAGGAAGTTCCCAAAGCTCGTCTAATTCCGCACTGGAAACCCTATGTTGCTCAAAGACAAGTGTAGCGTTTGCAATTGAGAGATGCAGCGAGACAACAGTCGATGAAACAAACGATATAGTGAAGTGTTGTCGTCGACAACGTGAACCGATAAATCAACGAGCATCGGAACATTCTCGAGTGACAATCCATTTAAACTCGTGACGCTGAGTGACGTAAGACTCGGCACGGAAACTTTAAGCGATTCCAAACCTAAGCAAAACTTGATCTCCAAGTGTTTTAATACGAGGGACGGACCGTAGATTTCTAGCCTCGACATCTGCTTCGAGAAACGGACAATCAGGCGCTCGAGCAGCGGGCAGGTGTTTAAAAAGAACTCGATCGTTCCGTCGCTAACGTCGACGTTATTAAGAGACATGAGTTCTTTGAGGGAACCGAAGTCGACGAGCGTACGGGGGTTAAGTAACTTGTTAAGGAAGCAACATTTTTTGGACGACGAACCGTAAAGGTCTTCGACGTCCAACTCCAAGCGCCGAACACGTCTGGAGAGTGCGAATCTAAGCCAACGGGCGATTGATTTCGCGTTTCTGGTCGATCGGTTTATAGGAAAACGGATTTTGAATTCTTTCAAGGTGGGGGATTCGTGCGACCGGCAAACGGAGTCAACCCACCTCATATACTTGCGCCTCTCGCCCTTGCGTAAATCGGGTTGGTTGTAGAGCTTGTCTATTGAAGCTTGAGCATCGTCGAAGTCGAGGGATGGGGTGTGTTTCCACAAGTTGATCCAACGAGACGAAAGGACGCTGGTGCGTGCGGATTCCTTGAGCGACAAGAGAGACAGTATGCCGACGAGAATGTCGTCGGGCAACCGACTTATCCGGTCAGCATCGCCCACGGAAATTGTGTCGCCACCACACTGACAACATCAATCAAACAAGATAAATTAGTACATTAGAAGCTAAACTCAACAATGCAATAAGAGGAAAGCTAGCAACTTTTTTCAATGCTGTACAATTACGGCCAATCCTTCAGGTAATGTCAAATTACGAAAAGGTCCCTCTTTTTTGGGTAAATACAACCGCCGCTTAAAACCCTCGTGTTTGGGAATTCATAGAACAGCTAATTTTAACTAAAAAAAGCGTTGATCTTTGGTATTTATGTAATTGCAGAAGCTATGGGTTTTGTTACTGGGGATCTTAAGCAGCAAACTAAACAACATACAACATGATATTTTAAAATAAAATTTTATTAAATATTTGATCTTTAATGTTTAAAAAAAGGACAGAAATTTTGTTGGTAAGCACACCTTCTCGGATTGAAAATCGGCATCAATTTGGAATCGGCTACCACCCATAAAGCTTCAATCTTCTTCGGATAGAAAATCTATGATTCTTTCGACGGCGAATTTTGATTTGTTTATATATATATAAACAAATTGGAAAAGGAAAAGGATTTGTATCGCAAAAGGATTAGAGAGAAGAAAACGACGTCGTTTTACACGCGTGGAGAAAAAAGAGAGGGATAATTAAAATACAAAACACCCCTCATTAGCCCCCTCTAATTACATTAAGTCCAATTTTTTTTCTTATTTTTGAGTTAAATCCAAAACAATTAAAATTAATAAAAGTTAATATAGTTTGACAATTATAACCTTTTCTCTTATCACGTTTATTTATATTTTATATTTTATATTTTATATTTTATATTTTATACTCAGTTATTCAATATTTTTCTGTTACGTCCCACACCCAAACCCTAGATATGTCGTTCATCCTTTTCTACACAGACCACACCTATGCTGCCCTGCCCCGCCACCACCAACACCACCTCTGTCCAACGGAAAAGTTCGCTGCGGCGGCAGACAGTGGGGGAGCAAGGCGGAGAGGATCGAGCCCAGAGTTGTGTCCTGCAGTTTCTGCAGCAGATGCATACAGGACACCGGATCCAAATTTACTCCGGCGACTATCTCCGGCAGTAACTCGGTGATGGCGGCGGGAAGGAATATTGAATACCCCTTTAACATTTTTAAAACTAATATTTAAATATTGTTTTTCTCTTCTATTTATTTTTATTTTCACGATTTGTTTTATTTGGTTGATTGAGAATTGTTTGCTTTGAAATGATGATCGCACTGGGCTCTGAGCAGTTTATCTGCCAATTGATGGATAATGCAGCCTAGAAAGCTATGTCTGATCTTTGTTTAATTTCGTCATATTTAATTAACTAATTTGAAAAAAAATATATATTCTTAATCTGATCAATTTACACTTGTTGGCTTTTTGTAGGAGTGTCGGAATTGGATGTTGGTTGCTCAAATTCACCGTCGAACTGCACTATTGTCTACTTTTTTTTCTTTTTTTTTTGCTGGTGTGAAAATGCACTAATATTACGGCGCCGGTGATTTTGGTCGGAGGAATAGAGAAGAAAAGATTGAGAGAAACAAACAGTTATATATATATATATATATATATATATATATATATATATATATATATATATATATATATATATATATATTCGATTACTTTAATTCGTTGTGAATTACGTAGATTTCGATAAGTTTGTAGTGGTTTTAGTGAATTTTTGTAATGAAATTTGTTAATTACATAGTGGTTTTCACTAATTACACAGTGGTTTTCACTAATTACATAGTGGTTTTTCACTAATTACATAGTGGATAATGTTAATATTAATGTGGATTATGCTTATTTTATAGTATTTTTATTTTAATTTCATAGTGGTTTTCGATAAATTTAGTGGTTTTCGATGTGTATGTAGTGGATTTTAATTTTTTTTAAATATGAACCATTTAAAAAAGTAAAATAAAAAAAACTTATGTTTTAAATTAATATAAAAAAACTATTTTAAAAAAAAAAAGACTGCATGTTATACGATTATATTTTCTACCGTGATTTGGGGGAAGAGGGGCGAATTATAGGGCAATGTGATTTTGGGATTGATTTGGAATTGATTTATTTTTGGGAGATATTTGGTATTAATTTACCTTAATATTTAATTTAATAATTATACTAATAAGTAGGGGCATATATGGGTTTTTAAGTCCAATGGATTTATCTTAAATACCATTAATTAATTAAGGATTTATCAAGAATAAAAAACCCAATGGAGGGTGTTTGACATATTCCCCCTATATATATTCCGGCAAAGGAGACCCACCTAAGAACTTTCGGGTTGAATGGGCCGAAAAGTATATATAATTTTTGTTTTAATTTATTATTTATAATAATTATTTCAAATATACAAAACTAAAAATCGATATAATAATAATGTATAATTTTAGTATTTGAAAAATTTAGGAAGTTCTAAAATTACAATGAAAATTACTTGTGACGGTAAAATTTAACCTGCAAATATGAAAAATAAGAGGATGTCGTGAACATCTCGTGATTTTAATTGTGGGATTAATCACACTTTGCATCCTTAGAATATGTAATTAATTTAATTTAAGATTTCATAAGCAACATATTAAATGTGCATTGTACGGTGTGTGCCTTTAATGTATTGAACATTTGAGTAATTTTATTTTGGTGATGAGCTAAAATAATATTAATACAATATGGCCTATTTGGTATTGGTTATGGTCTTATGTTATACGTTAATACGTTTTTTTCTGCATTCTATCGATAAAAAGGTTTCAGAAAGATCCATGATCGTTCGACATCAATCCCGATAAATTATAGCTTAAGGTATGCTTCCTATTCAAATTTACGTATAATAGTTTTGATGATTCATCATGTCCGTCTATAGGTAGCTAGGAACTTGTCACCGAATTGTAGATATTTTTAAGATCACCCAATAAACCTCTATATACTTCTTTCCGAAATGTAACTAGAATATAAATGTAGTCGCTTCTAATCGTGTGATTAAATCAGTCACACCATTAATTAATTAGGTGAAAGTACTATATATAAGAGTTAATTTCATTTACAAACCAACCAAATAAATTTATACATACATTAAATTATGTATGTTCGATCCATCAAAACAAAAAAACTGTTACATATGTCCATCTTTGATTAACCATCTATGAAAACAATCTAATAACAAATAGTTATATTTTTATTATATTCTACTATAAAATTATAATAATAAAGATGATCTATCTATGCAAATCTTGTACTCGCTTAGAGGCATCTATAAGCTCCAAACTTTGCAATCATGTTGGTCTATCAAAATTTGTTTAAAGGTAACAAAATTTGGGGAAGGAAAGTGGGTGGTTAAGGGGTCCGTTGATGTAGACATTGGGTCAAACCCTTCCGTCGAAAACAATGAAGCTGGTGATGAACAGGCTGAATTTTCGACAAGAAGCAATTTGCTATCTATATCAAATTCGCTAATTAAAGATGGCTTCTAAAATTAAAACTTAAAACACCTTTGTTTAATATGCAGCAACAATGACACCGAAAAACATAATGTAAGCCCAAAAAGACTCAGTAGCCCGTTTCCAAAAGCTTTGACAAACATATCGTAAAATAAAATGTAATATTTGAAGTCCGATTTTAGTACACAAACACAAAATCCTCAAAAAAGTTCTAAGTCCTCGCATGTTCAGCCTCTTCGGAAGGAACAAACGGAGGTCCAAATCTCCTAAAGACTCGGTAAGCAGAAATCACGGACAACGCTAAGAAACAACAAACGGCAATTATATGAAGCACCAAAGCTATTCTCAATCTACTACAGAACTTTCCATAAGTGTCACAAGCTTGGCTCCATGAAACGACTTTGTCACCATTATAGGCTAAGTATAGAAACTCCGACGTCGCTGCAAGTGACGTCACCATTAGGTATGCTAATACCTGATTAATTATTTAAAAAAAAAAAAAAAAAAACTTATCAGTGACGTTACCATTAAAAAATAATATGGAAAAGATAAACACATAGTATTTACGTTTTATTATTTAAATTTTTAAACATATATAATGATATAATATAAAGTTAAGTAAAGAATAAATAATCCATGTTTTGTTTGGAAGATAGATAAAGACCCCCCAACAACATACATTCAAAAGATTTAAATATTTAATATTTCGAGTGTTCGACGAATTAAAGAACTTAAAAAATTGATTGCCTAATTCTAAATTTGTTTCTTTTTCATTATATATTATTTTATTATTTTAATGTTTATAAGATTAATTGAAACCTGATCAGTGAGAAAGAAAAGCCATGCTTTAGTGAGTAAGCATTTGAGGTATGAAGAAACAGCAGCAAACAAAGCATATCCTGCAGATATTGCACTGATGCAAACCATGTACCTGCCCAAATCACAAATAATTTAAATTAAATAAATAAATAATTAAATAAATAATAATATATATTATATATAAAATTTCTTACTTGAGGCCTATGAAATTATTGAACTCTAAATTGCCATAAACAGTATTATCCTGATGGTTGGTAACAGTAATCCATATCGAAGCGACGTTGAAAGGAATAACGAACAATCTCAGCGACAAATCCAACGCTTTGAGGCCGTTAGATACATCGAGAAAAATAGACCCCATTTTCATAGATATATATATTTAAAATAAAAATAAATAAATTAGCTCCAAGTATGTCTTGATTAAAAAATAAAGATTAAACTAAAGAGGAGGAGAATAAGAAGAAGGACGAGATCAATGGCAGAATATATAATAGTGGGGGGGAAATGATTTTATGGGGTTATGAATTATGAATTATGATAGTGGAGTTCTTCCCACTTATTATTATTCTTCTTTTAGAAAATAAATAATTAAATAAATGAAGGGCCCTAATTAAGGGGTTGGTAGATAGGTCATTGATATATCATATATATGTCACATAATGTAACTTAGTGAAATTGAATAATTATGGATGAGGGGTTGGTGTAAAATATTTGGATTTTTATTTTTTTATTTTTAATATAGTAAAAATCCATTTAGATGTTGGACTCATTCAAATATGTGAGTTTTTAACGATCGATGTACAGTAAAATCTCGATAGATTAATAATCTCGCTTAAATAATAAATTTTCTGGTTCTGGTACAGTGACAATAAGAAGAAAGTACTAAATCATTAGTTCGATAAAATCATATTTCGCTAAGTTAATTGAATTTTGTTAGTCACGATTTTATTAATTTACAGACATTTATTAAAACTTTTAAGTGATTATTAAACACAACACTTACCTTGCCTAGGCCCAATACCACAAGTGTTGGGCTATTATTATTGGGTAGGCCCACGACTTAGGCTACACAAACGACTTATTTTAATTACAATTAAATTTTAAGATGGGGTTAAGACCCGCAATTGAGCCGGGTTTAACTGAAGTCCGATGACTCAATCTAATTATATTTGAGTCGAGTCTATTCTTTAGAGAGTCGGACTGAATTTGAGCTATTTTACTATACACGATTTATTCATGAGCCGAGTTTGAGCCTACTATCACTCAACTTGAATAAGACACCGACGATTAATTTAATAATAAATATATAATATATTTATTATTTTAATGGCTCAACATGCAAGTTACAAATGTACAAGATTATATTATTTTGCACAAAAAAAAAATCAAAAAAAAAAAAAGAATTAAGTGGCGGTTGTGGTTGTGGTTGTGGCAATAGGTAATATACGAATCAAATGCAGCATAACCACCTAAAACCAATTGCTGAAATTTATCACCGAACTTTGAGAATATAAAATATTTCCAATAATAAGCGATCCAAATTTTTGTTTTTCTTCTTTCAGTCTTGTGTCTAAAAAAATGTAATGATTTGCAAAGATCGTTAAGGGTTTTTTGGATTGGCATGTATGGAGGTACGTAAATCTTGTTTATCACTTGTTTTTCATTAAAAAAGATTACACAAACATTTCTATGGTAACGAGGTTGATATAAACTCAAAACCCGAAAAAATACATGACTCGAGTTTGAGCCCATACTAATGAGGTCCGATGACATGTGAAGTTGAGCCTATAGTAACAAAGTCCGATGGTATATGACATTGAGTCAACCCAAACTCGACTCACATAACTCGATCTCGCCAAAAGAATTTGGGTTTGTTTGTTAACAACTTCTAAATGAGATGATTATTTAATATAAATTTAATTAGTAATTTGGCATCTAAAAAACTGAATAAAAGAAGTGGATTTCAAGTACTTACTGTACATGGTACATTATAAACTAAAACTTAAAAAAAAATCATTATTAAATAAAAAAACTTTATAGATTTAAAAGTTACATGTTAAACTATACAACTTCATATGCATTTATCAATCCAAATCATATGTTATACTTTACTTTATAATTTATTTATTTACTTCGTATGAAAATATTACAAAAATATTAAATTCCTAAGCCACGCTATACAAGCAGAAATGGGAATCAAAACAATCTTACAAAAACACCATTATTGCATGAAGAGCATCATAACTACATAATATACAAAAAAAACAACCACACTAATATTAATGTACATATATATTACATTAATTACTACTAAAATTAAAACAAAAAAAAAAATAATTAAAAGCTAATTAATATTGGCTATTGGATTTTGATTCAAGAAAACCTGTCTTGGTCAAGACAGCATTTCTCACCCTGCTCAAATCTCTCCCTTTAAGTGTTCTTCCAGCACCTTCACAAACCGAAGCCGACGATATCCGATTCCTCGCGAGTTTCCTCGCAAGCCACTCGTGCGGCGGGACCGCATTACCACTATTAATCCCTTCTTCGTCATCGTCATCGTCGTCGCTTAACTCCGACGAATAATAGTTCGTCTTTTGCGTCGAAAATGTACCGTATACTTTCGACCAATCGGGCCGCGCTTCCACGGGGGCCGACGACGAACTATGTGGATTAATAACTCCGGAATGATTGTATTGCTTTCTTGTCTTGGATTTCGGCATCTTCGTCGTTTTGGCCCGGGATTGATTCACGGAATATTCCTTAATTTCTCCGAAATTGCTATTTGCCCCCCAGAGAACATCTTCTTCTTGGAGTTCTTCATCATTCCAAATATTGTTGTTGCTCCCCATTTAATTTGCTATATTTGTGGGATTGGATTCTCTGCAAATTAATGAGGTAATTTATATATATATATAAAAGGTTAGGGGTGGGATATAGGATATATAGTGACAAAATATTATTGCACCAATAATTGGTCTCATTTTACATTTGTCTCTATTTAAATATTGATGGTATGAATGGTCAAATTGGATTACATTTAATATAGGGTAAATTACACTTATACCCCTGAGGTATGCTAAAATAACTTTAAGGTCCATGTAGTATCAGTAATTACAATCACCTCCCTGAAACATTGTTAGAAATCCTAACGGAATAATGCATTGGATAAGTTATTTTATTTAGGGTTCTAACGGACTACTAGTTTCAAACGTAGAGCTAGAGGGTGACATGATTCTCCTAACGTTTCTTAAATCCTTATTAATTTATATAAGATTTATAAATTTTCGTCTATATATGGTAGCATTAGCGGCCCCGTGGGAAACAAATATAGTGCATATCGGTTCCCATGACATGAAATCATGGCTCCGGTAATTGTTTCAGGGGTGTGACTGTAATTATCAATATCACAAGGACCTTAAAGTTATTTCAACATACCTCAAGGGTGTAGGTGTAATTTACCCTTTAATTTATTTATGTGATATTTTATCAACTTATAATTTAAATATTCCTAAAAGATTCCTCAACGGACATGAATTAAAGTATTTTTTTGAAGTAATTCTATTGGCCTGCGTTTAGGACAAAACATTAGGGATGAGGTCACTTGCCCAAAATAAATAAATAAATAAAAATAGGGAGGAGGTCCTACATATTGCAAATATATTATTTTGTTAATAAGGATGCTCTATTTTGGATTTGTAATAATTATATTTAATTAATGTAATTACGATATCTATAAAACGAGTGGCCAGTGACGGAGCCTGCGTAGAGCACGGGGGAGCGGGGGCCCGCGGCCCTCCCAATATCATATTATCATTCTTTTATTTTTTCCCAATTTTATACATCTTATATCTTAATGTAAAAATTATGATGCTCTCATGGTGGGACAAGTGGCATGCATATTTTTTTTTTAATAATTTGGAACATCATTATTTTTGTGTTTTTTTCTGTTCCTTTTTCTTTAGAATGGAATAAATAATTAAAACTAAAGTTCATGTAATTTAGACATTTGTTTTGCTTCACCAATTATGTGGTCTTAAATCATTAGTTGCATGTATTATTATTACTACATGACCAATGAATTAATTTTCATTCAATTTCATCCCCACCCCTATGTTCATGCATCATTATCTCTTATCTAATATCTAATTAGCATATATTAATAGTGGCGGGCCCACTCTTATAAGCGGGAACATTTCTCAAATCTTTATTATTTTTTGTATAAATATAATTTTTTTATAAAAGCATTAACGGCCCTCTTTATAAAAAGTTTAATGTATTTGACCCCTGAATTTAAAATCCTGACTCGATCATCGTATATCAAGTTATTTATTAATGAGGGCATACTATTTCATTATATGTATATATGAGAGTAAATTTAATTTGGACACACTCAAAATGTGTAATGAAGAGAAATTAGGTGTGATATATTCTATACCCATGTGTACTTTTTCAATTGTAAAAAAATATATTTTTAATAAAAGAATATGATAAAGGAAAAAAAAGAGAGAGATCTAAAATGGACTTATTGTATCTTAAAATAGAAAAAATAAATAATTAAAATATGTGAAATAATAATGGATCAAGTGAAATATATTGAGTTGTCACTTACACACAAAAATATCATTAATATCTTTCTCAAAATATAAATAAATAAATAAATATATCATATAATTAACATATGGACCACACTTTCTTGAACTTTCTGCAGACAGTGAAAGAAGCGTCACCAAATTATTCAGTTGAGCAGATTAATTATGAGGATAATTAAATCAAATCATGGTGGCCACGTTCTTAGGGATATGCTGTTGACGTCACTAATCTTATTTTAATCTCCTTAATTAATTTTGACAAATTTTATTTTTTGATAAGTCGACATAATTAATATTTTATTGAAATATAGAGGTCCTCCCTACAATTCAACTAATTCAATCTGTTGAATGGATTATGCATTTATGCTTATAAACAATAAACATTTTGCTAAATATAGCCTGATGGGGTCAAATTGGCAGGCTTGGGCCGCACACTCGAAACTAAGTTTATTGGGCCAAAAGTCAAATGAATGACAAGAATCGAGGTTAACCAGACGCTCGACGATAAAGATTTTAACATATAGAGCTCGCATGAATAAATTTCATCGCTGCATCTATTTACATAAAAGAGTAGTAAAAAGTGGTAGGTGGCGAGCTGAACGAGAGCCGTTAAAAGCAGAAGACTTGGAGAAACTCTTCATGAATAGATAAATAAAACATGTAAATTAAGATGAGTAATTGAACAATCAACGTAATCAATCTGAATAAATAGATTCTAAATCAAGAAATTTCTAATTAGAAAACATCTATATAAATTAATGTAGAGACCCCTTTTTCTTTTTTTTTTTATTGAGGAGGAATGTAAGGACCCTATTAGGATAAGAATTTAACACATAATCTCTTCCGAACTCTCTCTCTCTCTCTAAATTTATATTTGACGTTCATCGAGTTTATCTTCTCCGGCGAGCGACTGATGCTCTGGACGGTCAAGAGAGTTTGGTTTAAAAGGAGGTTAAAATATGCCCTTATATTTTTTTAATTAGCTTAAAAATCAAAAAAAAAAATTAGCGGATGTAATTCTTTTGACAATTGCAGTTTTACAAGTCCGTGATGAATAAGATAGGTTTTGTATTATCCCTGCAAATATATCACGCTTTGTCCCAATATAAATCCAAAAAACACACACACACACATTGTTCCAAAATAATAAATTCCATTAAAGCTAAAAAGCCAGAATTTTTTGGTTTTTTCTGATGATAAATTGACCAGATTCATTGACTCGTTTCTATTCACTCATCCACAAATTAATATTTGGACCGTTGTTTTTTTTTTTTTTTTTCATTTTCCAGCATATTTGGACGAATAATGTAACCATATTTTGTCATCTTACGAGGTCGTCTTCGTTACATTGGGCAATAATTCACCGTAAATTTGCACACAATCACGCACATATACATGCGGGTGTGTGCAGAACGGATAATTCACTGTAGATTTTGCAATATTAATCGTTTGGGAGGTGTTAAATGTCGTTTCAATTTTATTGGTAACCGTTTCGGCTTCAAATGGTGATTTTGACTAATTTTTTTCAACCGAGGGTAGGCATAATTCAAAAACACCGCATTTACAGTACTTTGAGTTGACTTTCAAGTTCAATTTGAACCAGCCAGATCGAATGTGTCAAATCGAAAGATATGTATGAATGAATGAAGAGTGAGTTTGGAGTTTTCACATAATCAGACTGTAATTCATAAATGCATATCTCTCTCCACCGACATGCAATCTAGTTGATCCAAGTTGGATTAGAAAGCAAATTCAACGGACCATAAATTTGGTGTTCCAAGTCTAGCCAAATTCGAACTACGAAAAGGTCAAAATCACATATCAAGTACGAACCGTACGGGTAAAATTAAAACGACGTTTAGCATTTCATAATCGTCTCAACAAAAGTACGACGGGCAAGTATGCACTAGCCCTGGAATTAGTATAAAGAACACAACAACACTACTCACAGTAAAATCTCCATAAATTAATAACCTTGTTTAAATAATATTTTTTCTGTATCTAATTAGCCATCAATCACAACAATTTCTCTTATTAAACAAAAGACCCAACTTTTCAGTTTCAAAATTACTCGATACAAGTTATCGGGTGCTACCGCTTCAACAAACAATTCAAATTTTTGAAACCGGAATATAGATCGAATTAGGAAACGAAAATCCAATTACAAAACCCTAAGAGACTCAGCTCCAGCAACAATCTCTAGTATCTCACCTGTGATCTTCGCCTGCCTTTCCCGATTATAAGCGGTCGAAAGATTCCGTTGCAACTCCACAGCATTATCCGTTGCACTACTCATCGAATTCATTCTAGATGCCAGCTCACTCGCGTACGATTCCTGCAGAGCCCTCAAAATCTGGCTATTCAAATAAAGCGGCATCAAAGCATCAAGAATCTGCGCGGGGTCCTGCTCGAACTCGTAATTAGGCAACATTTTTGGCGTCTTATTTATCGAACCCCTCTCGACGCTCAATTTCCCTTCTTTAGTAGTTAACCTAAAGAACTCGTCGTTGCTTGCATCGACACTATTCCCATTCACATCGCAAACTCCTCCCTTTGCGGACAAAGGAAGCAAAGTGTGGATCACGGGGTTCGATTTAATTAAAGAAACGAACTTTGTGTACAAAAGCTCGACTTTATCGACCTCCTCACATAGAAAAAGCGAAAAAACATCGTCCGCAATTACTTGCGCTTCTTTCGATGTGGGAAAGCTATCGCCTTCCACGAATTTATCCACCTTTATTTCGGGCCTTCTTCGAAAATACCCGTTACCCTTTTTCCCGACGCTGATTAGAGTGTAATCCAATCCGAGATTCTTCAATTCGGCGATTCGGGACTCGGCTTTTTTCAGTATTGCGTTGTTGAAGCCGCCGCAGAGTCCTCTGTCAGCTGTGATCACTATCAGGGCGACTCTCTTGACGGGCCTAACGGCTGTTAACGGAGTTTCTACGTCGTCCAATCGACACTGTTCGTTTATGTCGAAGAGAACTTCGACTAGGGTTTCGGCGAACGGCCTGCCGTTAATTACTGCTTCTTGGGCTCTGCGCACCTTAGCTGCTGCCACTAGCTTCATCGCCTCCGTAACCTTTTGCGTCTTCTTTACTGATTCAATTCTTTCACGGAGTTCACGGATTCCGTTACGGATCGGACGGAGCTCGCGGATTCCGTTTCGGGTCGAAGGTTCGAGAATTGGGGGAAATTGGTTCAGCTGAGAAATGAACGAGATTGAGTTAGGGTTGGATACAGATTTTGGGGTGATCGCCGTTAACAAATTGAAGGACGACATTGAATTTTGCCGCTTTTCTTCGATTGCAAGTGAATTAAATCAATAGGGTTTTCAAATCAAAATTAGGGTTTTGGTTCCGCGGGTTTAAGCTGGGTTTTGATGTGCAAAGGGAAGCAAAACCCATTGAAGAAGAAGAAGAAGAACAAGGCAGAAATATATTTGTCTTCGTTGATTACGAGGATTTTTCTCCGGCGGCAGTATTTCAATTGTGTTAGAAAATTGGGGGAAACTTTGTCGGAGTGAGTTAGTGGTGGTGAACCGGATCTTCAGCAACTCATCAAATAATCGGTTCAAGTTGGCTATTTTTCAGTGTATTACTGAAAGTTGTAAATTCATTTTTAGTTTATTTTAATATTTTCAGCAATTGTCTAAGGTTGAAAATATATTAATTAATAATTATTATCATGTATATAAATGAAATATATATATATTTAGATAATTTGTATATTTACGATATTTAAAAAAAAAATCGGAATATTCAAAATTAATTTTGAAATTTATGTTTAATTTATGGATTATTAGAAATGATTGGATGTTGGTTAAGCAATTTCAAAAACTATCACTCTAATTAAAAGTTAGTTCAAATAAATTTTAATTACCGATTGGGGAAGAAGAGATCGTAGTAAAACTACTCGAGCTTTATATTTATGCAAAATATTCGATCAACAAAAAAAAATAAACATTATTTCATCCTAATTTCTAACAAATTCTAATTAGGATTTTGGTATGGGAGCCGGAGATTGGTTGCGTAGCAACGTCATCACGATCATTGATGAGAAAAAGACTCTCGAAGTAGAACAACGAGGTAACATCCTATAACAACAATCTAATAATCAAACATATTCATGTGAATTGCAGTTTTGTTTAATTCTATTTGCTAGGCAGTGAACACGTCATCACGATCATTGATGAGAAAAAAACTCTCGAAGTAGAACAACGAGGTAACATCCTATAACAACAATCTAATAATCAAACATATTCATGTGAATTGCAGTTTGGTTTAATTCTATTTGCTAGGCAGTGAACCGAGATGGATACATAAAACTAAAATTTGAAGAACGAATAGCAGCACATCAGATGGAATCTGATTGTGATTGACATTTTTCCAATAAACCTATAGCAAATTGCGTCTAAATTTATTGTTGATGTATCTGCTAAATTTAATATATAAGTTAGTACAAGTACCTGTATTTATACTAAGTAACAGTATCAGCGGCTAATATTAATGTAAGAACGTAATTTTAATCTAACAATTATTATTCATTTATTAAAACTATCCTCCTAAGTATCCATATATTTGAAAATATCTAGAATACTTTTTTTTTTAGGGAAAAAGAATTAGAATTAGTTTCTAGAAATTGGGTTTATTGGATCCAAATTGATATGCTTAATTCGGTCAATCGAATGAGCCTATAATTTATTTATATAATGGACTATGAGCCCAATATTGAAGATTACTGCCACCGACGTTCAATCGACTTCAATTAAGGTTTGGGCTCGACAATCTCAACTAATGTATAAATAAATGTTTGAATTTATTCTGTAAGGTACGTCTTATTATGTGAGCAATATTACAACATGTATTCTCTGGAACATGTATTTTCTTGAGCGTCAGAGGAGTTTCTGTCGGATCAATCCGGCTTAGCTTACGTATTCTATGATCGCATGTATCTCAAAGTCATTAAATTCGTAAGCCAACGATCAACTTTGCTCTTCCATTTCATCCTACTTCAACTCAACAAAAGTGATCTAACTTTAGCATCACCACAAATTTTAGATCTTGGATTTGGACTTTTAACTTTAATAAAATTCATAATTATTTATCCGGCTTAAATAATTTTGAATTAATTCATTTTTTTCTCAACAAAAGATCCTTCCTAATGATATACCTAATTGGGCCGACCCAATGGACCCCAATTTATTTAATAATTAGGCCCAATACACGAGAATATTCGGGCCCATTACACGAAAGCCCAAGCACCTTCAAAGTAAGGCTTGGGCCCAACAAAATAAGCCCAACTTAATCAACGACATATAAATAGAAGTTTTATTCATTTGAAAAGGTACGTGCTCATTTTATTAATAATCAACCACAAGTTTATTCTCTCCACTTTTCTCTACGATCCGTACATCTGACTTGAGCGTCGGAGGGGTTTCCGCCGGATCAACCCCCGGCTTAGTTCACGTGCGCTCATTTTGTAGGGACCTCAGGAACATCGAGTTGACTAGCTACAGATCAGCTTTGCTCTCCCAGCTCGTTTTATATACTATCCTAGGTGAGCTATACTCTAGCATCATCATTTTGGCGCCGTCTGTGGGAACGATGCAAACCAGATCACGTAGCCAACAAGATCCTCCTGAGGCATCAGCTCGGAGAGAAAACGACACAGCTAATAACCTCCCCGCCCGTGGAGGATCTGGCATCCCACCTCCTCCACGCGCCGCGGAGCAACTTCCTCCACGTGCCGCGGAGCCAGCTCCCCCACGTACTGCAGATCCACCTCGCGAGGTTCAGGTGATCCCCCCTCGGGACCCACCACTCGCCGATCCACCACTCCCTGCTCCTCGAACGGTTCAGATAACCGAGGACGCACTCCAACGTATGATAGCGGAAGCTTCTACTCGCGCCGCCACGGAGGCCGTAACTCAATATATCGCCACGATGGGAGCAAACGCTCCCAATGCGATACCAGCACAAGCTCCACCTATAGCACCACCAGTGGTCCCACCGCCGATCCAGAATCAAATAAGCGTCTCTTCCTCTACGTCGGACCCACGGTCCCGAGTGCAGCTATCTACTAATCACAGAGGAGCACAACCTAGACAACAACGTCGGCGCTCACCCCTACGGGGGAATGCATCGCCACCAAGAATCCCTCTCTTTAATGAGGGAGAAGGCGAGGTAAACAGCCGAGTGTCTCGCCAAAACCTTTTCTCCCAACCAAATAATCAAATGGGTGAGAGGATGCCTCTCCCAGCAAGACGCAGTCCCTTCACCATAGAGATCCTCAACGAGGTATTACCTCAAGGGGTAAAGATCTCGGGGTTACCTCAATTTGAAGGGACCACCGACCCACAGGAACATATTGAGAAATTCAGTGCCATGGCGGATTTATACGGCCCGACGGATGCGGCGATGTGCAAGATGTTCCGCACCACTCTCTCCAAGAGGGCAATGAATTGGTTCAACTCCCTGCCCATAGGGTCCATTGACACCTTCGCTCGGTTGTCGACCCGATTCACCAACCAATTCGCCATCAACAAACAATACGCCAAGACCCCAGCTCATCTTTTCTCTGTAGTGCAGAGAGACAACGAAACACTCCGCAACTACATCAAACGTTTCGTAGAAGCCGTCCATGAAGTCCCCAGTGTGGGGCAAGACATGCTCTCAGGGATTATGCAACAGAACTTGAAACCGGGTAGATTCAAGGAATCTATTGCCGGAAGACCACCAGGCAACCTAGAGGAGTTGTTAAACCGAGCCGAAAAGTACGTCAGGATAGAGGAAGCTTCCACCCACGCTCCCCCTAAAAGGAAAAGGGAAGATGACCGTCAGGACAATAGGAGGCGTGATGACCGACGTCCACCACTTCCACCTCCAAGCCAACCCTCCTCTTCCTACAATAGGTTCACTCCGTTAAACGCTCGCCTCACTGAAATCCTTCACGTGATAGAACAGAGAGGTTTAGCGGAGCCTCCACGTCCTATGCAGCCTAACGCAAAGCGAGAAAAATCGGATCGCTATTGTCGATTCCATAAAGACAAAGGGCATACTACGGAGGAATGTGCACAACTTAAAATGGCGATTGAGAGGCTGATCAAACAAGGCCATTTAGGCGAATACGTCGACAAGCCACGAAATAAACGCCGTGATGATCCTCCACGCCGAGATAACAATCGAGATCAACAACAAAGACGAGAAGATGGGGGTCACCGACGTGACCTAGATAACAACGATAACCAGCCTACCCGGGGAATCATCTCCTTCATCTCCGGAGGACCGGCGGGGGGCGATTCACAGAATGCAAGACGCACACTCGCTCGATCAGCGCGCATGAATCAAGAACGCGCTTCTCCATCCGAACGCATATATCAAATACGAAGACCTGATCACAGCATAGTCTTCAACTCCTCCGACCTCGAAGGTCCAGATGAAGACCATGTCGATGCATTGGTCGTAACAACAACGGTGGCCAACTTCTTGGTCAAGAAGATATTAGTGGACGGCGGAAGTTCGGCTGACATCATGTACCTTCACGCTTTTAAGCAGCTGGGTATAGATAACGCCCGATTTAGTCCCGTCTCCACACCCCTGAAAGGATTCACAGGAGAAGGCATCTTATCCATGGGAGAAGTGGAGCTGCCTGTCTCTTTAGGGGAAGACCCCTGTCGAATCACGAAACTAATCAAGTTCCTCGTCGTCGACAGGCCATCACCCTACAACATCATTCTAGGGAGGCCAGCCATCCACACATTCAAGTCAGTACCTTCCTCCTACCATCAGAAGTGGAAGTTCCCTACTCCCTATGGAATGGGAGAAGTGCTTGGAGATAGACGTCTCGCTCGAGAATGCTATGCAAGGGCCCTACGAGAACCCTCAAAGAAGCCTAAACCGCCCGGAAAGGGAGACGATACCCAAAAATCCGACAAGCGGAAGTGGGTCAATGCAATCATTGAGGACAATAAAGAAATCCTCATCAGTGTACCAAACGATAGCATCAAGCTAGCGGCTGTCGAAGAGCTTAAGTTCATAGAGCTCACACCTGGAGATGATTCCAAACTCCTGCGCATCGGATCTGATTTAGATCCTGAGACGGAACAGCAGCTAATCAACTTCCTGCGACACAATGGAGATGTGTTCGCATGGAAAGCCCAAGATTTGTCGGGCATTCCCCCTCAGGTAGCCCTACATCGGCTTAACGTCGACAAGAGGATGAAGCCAGTCAAACAGAGGAAACGAACGTTTGGACCCGAACGCAACAAGCATATCAAGGCAGAAGTGGCTAAACTTCTAGATGCGGGTCATATACGACCAGTTCAGTATCCTGAATGGTTGTCGAACGTGGTACTCGTTCCCAAACCTGGGGGAAAGTGGAGGTTATGCGTGGATTTCACTGACCTCAACAAAGCTTGTCCCAAGGACCCATTTCCTCTACCCAGAATCGATCAACTCATCGATTCGACCTCGGGGTGTGAGCTCCTCAGCTTCCTCGATGCATACCAAGGATATAACCAGATCTTACTCGCGCCAGAGGATCAAGAGAGGGCTAGTTTCATCACTGACCAAGGCATCTACTGCTATCAAGTCATGCCCTTTGGATTAAAAAACGCAGGAGCCACATACCAACGTCTAGTGAACACAATGTTCGCAGATCAAATCGGTAAAAATATGGAGGTGTACATCGACGACATGCTCGTCAAAAGTGTCAAAACCTCAGATCACCTAACCGATCTGGATCAGTGCTTCGCTACCTTGCGAAAATACAAAATGAAACTCAACCCCCTCAAATGCTCGTTCGGAGTTCGAGGTGGTAAATTTTTGGGATACATGATTTCACAGCGAGGAATCGAAGCTAATCCCGCAAAAATCGAAGCAATTACCTCCATGCCTCCACCAACATCCATCAAAAAAGTCCAACAGCTTAACGGTTGTTTGGCATCTTTGAATAGATTCATTTCTCGATCAGCGGACAAGGCCCTACCCTTCTTCAAAATCTTAAGGGGAGGAAAGAAATTTGAGTGGGATGAGGCATGTCAAAAGGCATTCACAGAGCTAAAGTCATACCTAGCATCCCCACCCCTACTCACAAAACCTCACCCAGGAGACACCCTCCTACTGTACTTAGCTACCTCAGCTAATGCCATCAGCGCAGTCCTCATCCGAGATGGAGGAAAAGGCCACCAACCCATATACTACATAAGTCGCGCCCTCCAAGGAGCCGAACAACGCTACACCAACATGGAGAAACTCGCTCTCGCCCTCATCAACGCAGCTCGGAAGCTTCGACCTTACTTCCAGTCGCATCAAGTGGTGGTTCTCACCAATTATCCTCTGAAGCAAATACTAAGAAGTCCTGAGACATCCGGGCGATTAGCAAAATGGGCGATAGAGCTAAGCGAATACGGGGTCGAATTCAAACCCCGCCCGGCTATCAAAGCGCAAGTATTGGCAGATTTTCTAGTTGAAATGACCTCCGTAGAAGAAAGTACCTCTCTTCCAACTTGGTCCGTCAGCGTCGATGGATCGTCCACTGCAACAGGAGGGGGAGCGGGTATCGTCCTAACGAACCCTGATGGAGATGAGTTCGAATATGCTCAACGATTCGAATTCACAGCCTCAAACAACGTCGCTGAGTACGAGGCCCTGATAGCGGGAATCCGCCTCGCCCTAGCAGCTGGAGCGCGCAAGCTCCTAATCCAAAGCGACTCTCAACTCGTCGTTAACCAAGTACTCGGAGTTTACGAGGCCAAAGAAGACACCATGGCGAAATATTTAGCTCTCGCACACACTCTCCTATCCAAATTCGAGAGCTACGAGATAATACAAGTACCCCGCTCCAACAATATCCACGCTGACAAGTTAGCTAGACTAGGAAGCTCCATGGCTAGCATCGGAAGTCGGAAGGTGACGCTCCTCACATCCCCTCAACCGGAAATAACTTCACCCAATGAAGTACAATACACCGAGGAGGATGAACCATGCTGGTTCACTCCAATCCTGAAGTATCTCAAAAAAGGAGAACTTCCAACGGATCCCACCGAAGCACGAAAGTTAAAAACGAGAGCTGCACGATTCGTCATAGTGGGAGAAGAACTGTACAAACGAGGGTTCTCATTCCCCTACCTCAAATGCCTCGACCCGACCACAGCGGATTATGTACTTAGAGAAGTACACGAAGGCATCTGCGGCAATCACTTGAGCGGGAGAACCTTAGCTCTAAAGCTACTGAGGCAAGGCTACTATTGGCCAACGATGCATGAAGATGCGAAAAGATTAGTTCGGAGGTGTAAGCCCTGCCAAGAACATGCTAATATCAATCACATGCCAGCGGCGTTAATGCAACCAATTGACAGCCCCATCCCTTTCGCCCAATGGGGGATGGATTTAGTTGGACCATTCCCGCCCGCCACAGGAGGACGTAAATACCTCATCGTAGCAGTGGACTACTTCACCAAATGGGTGGAGGCTGAACCCCTAGCACGCATCCGAGAAGAAGAAGTCATCCAATTCCTATGGAAGAACATCGTCTGTCGCTTTGGGATCCCGCGCTCCATTATCTCAGATAACGGAACCCAATTTTGTGGTGACAAAGTAAAGAATTGGTGCCTCGGCTTAGACATCAAACAGTTCTTTACATCCGTAGCCAATCCACAAGCTAACGGCCAGACAGAGGTCACGAATCGCACCATACTCCAACACCTCAAGACAAGGCTTGGAAGTGCCAAAGGGAAGTGGGTGGACGAATTGCCTAACGCACTATGGGCTTACCGCACAACCCCAAGAGCAGCAACTGGAGAGTCTCCCTTCAATCTAGCTTTCGGAACAGAGGCAATCGCACCCGTCGAGATCGGAGAACCATCTTGGCGAGTCGCCAACTATAACCCAACAGCTAATGAAGAGGCTATGCGGGGAATCCTAGACCTCGTAGATGAGTTACGTGAGATCGCATACATCCGACAACAGATGTATAAATCGCGCATGGCCAAGGCATATAACTCAAAGGTCCGCCCTCGCTCTTTCCAAGTCGGAGATTTAGTTCTCCGGAAAGCTGAAGCATCTCACCCAATTGGCAAGCTCGACCCTAAGTGGGAAGGACCATATAAAATCACGAAAGTGGTCAACACGGGAGCATACCGCCTCGAGAACACTGACGGACACCCTATACCCAGAACATGGAATATAGGGAACCTCAAACGGTTCTACGCCTGAGGTATACACCTACCTTACTTCAGTTAAGTTGAAGACATCACCCATATTTCTTCTATATGAAAGTTACTTACGAATTGCCACCCATGCAGGCTCCACGACCTTCCACGTCACTTGTTTTGTAAAGCTGCTTTTACACGGTGGGAAATTTGACACCACATAACGAGGTACGTGAACGTCCCACCTAAACTGGGGGGCTAGTAATTTTTACGTACATCAGCGACTCATAATTACATCCCATCATCCTCTCACAGGTTGAGAATCTATTACGGGAGGATGCACTTTACTCAATCAATGCCCCAAAGAGCGAAGATACTCTATACCACATCGTCAAGGGTAATAATTATACATCCACTAGAATTTAACATACGGATGATCTTATTTACTTTTACTAACATGAAAAAGTAATTCCACTAGCAGGCGTGATCGCATAGCAACCCGCGGCAATTCACGAGTTCATTTCATATCTCGGAGGGCGAGAAAGAAAAATCAACTCCCGTTGTAGGGTACGTGAAAGAGCAATACACATCACCATAGCTTCAATTACTAAATCATCAATACAAGGGATTGAATAAATTCTCTTTTTTCTCAATTCTACTCGACAGGCATAAAGACGTCAAAAGAAGTCAATCTACCATCAGCACAGTAAAACGAACGAGTATAAGGAAGACGTGGAAGAAGAACAAGTGTAGCACAATCACTCAGAAGCATTTTTATTTTTTAGACAATTTATTGCTTTAGCGGTAGTTAGTTACCCCCGCCTCATGTAGGCCCATCGCATTAGCGATTTATTTAAATTCGCCTCATATCGGCTTGTAACAACTCTCCTTTGCTATCATCGAATATATCACAATTTTCGTTTTACTATCTATGCCTTTACATCGATATAAACTACTTCTCATCAGGAGTCTAATTCAATACCACCCTATAAACACTTAGAGAGATTTAGATGATCCATATAGCCTGGCCAGCTGGATTATCTAAGTCCCTTTACTTGTTTCACGAGGTGTTAATTTTAAAACGTGGCCACGGACAAATATAATTAAGACCCAAGCGGTCCAAACAAAGGGCACGACCCCTAACAAAAACCTTGGGAGATTGATCCCCTCCTCAAGTACATCGCGTATAATGCTAATGTAAACACATAGAAGCAACGCATTAATTCTTGACAATGTCAAGATAAATAAATCGAAATATAAAACTTCAAAGTCAAACGAGGAAGAAATTCAAATAACATAGTAGTGGACATACCCAACTACATCAGCGATAAAAACAAACTAAGAAATCCATAGCAAAAATAAAAAAAAAAAGGGGGGGGAAAGTTAACTACTCTAGCAAATAAATCTAAACTCCCCTACCGCGAGCGGAAGACGTGCCCACAGTGGAGTCATCCGCAACCATGTCATCCACGAGCTCTGTGCCCGTCACATCGACATCTACCTCATCCTCCTCTTCATCGGATATACCAGCCTCCATCCCACGAATCACTTCCTCGCTGATCCCACCCGCATCACGCAGATATTTGCGACAAGAACGCACTAATGGCTTATAAACCACGGCCAATGCATGCTCCTCAACCATAGCAGCACACTCATCGCTACCTCGGAAATTAACCTTGGTCTCCTCCACAATGGACTCTTTGTAAGCGGCACCACCCGGTGTCGTGAGGAACCTTTTCCCCGTCGTCTTCTCGACATCGTATTTCTCCTTGAGCTGGTCGTAGCATTCGTTCAACTTGTGAACATCATCCTTATACGCCTGCACATCACCTCGGATGACCTCGAGCTCCTCTGTCTTCTCGGCAAGCTCCGCTGTCCTCCGAGCCAACTCTTCCGACCGTTGAGCAAGATCGAACCGCGCTATCTCCAATTGGCTTACAAGCTCATCCTCACGCGCTTGACCTCGAGCCCTCTCCTCTTCCTTCATAGCTTCCACATTCCTACCATGCTCCATGAGATATCTCCAAGTCGCTACCAACTATAAAAAAAAATATAATAATAATAACAATATTATTCGCAAGCCAAGAGAGAATTTAACATAAAATCTTTTTTTACATAGGCAAGTACTCACCCGACATATGTCGCCACCAGCTAACTCTAACATATGAGAAGGACCCTTACCAGACATCCGAGCACGATCATACTCTCGAACGAAACCCTCGGTACTCAACATCGGCAAATCATAGTCCGACACATCCCAGTACGACTCCTTACCATCGCGGTTTACTCCATAAGTAAACAGCTGTTTACCTCCTCCGCCATGGAAAGCATAAGTCTCCTCTGGATCTACCCGTGGACGCTTAGGCACAGCCACATACTCGGTATCCACCCTCTTCCCCTTGGCACGGTCCCTCGTCGGTGGACGCCCCTCCACTTCACCAGCACTGCTACGATCATCTGCGACTACTCGAGGAGCTTCTACATGGACCTCCCCACGAGGCAAACCATTTGAAGAACCTCCCAAGGTAGAGGGTACCTTCTTCGATGCCTTCTTCGATGCCTTCTTCGACGTCCCATTCGCCTTAGCTTGAAGCGCCGCAAAGGTGACACCCCCATCTACAAAAGATAACAAACACATAAGAGACATGAGGTATATACTACCACGGAATTACAAAAAAAAAAAAAAAAAAAAAAAAAAAAAAAAAAAAAAACACAAGTCAAGGCAACAAAAGGATATACAGCGCTGACCCTTCGGCTTTGGTATTAAAACCCTCGGGTCAAATTCCACGTCACACAATCCCGACTCTTCAATCCTTTTCGCCATATTCGCAGTTATCGTGAAACTCTCGCACGAAGGATTCCAAACAACAGGAACTTCAAAAGTGGGAGCCCTCACATAAAAAAAATGGGTCTTCCATTTCCCCAAAGATAACTTCACACTCTTCACGAATCGATAAGGAACGCGAGGATGAAAACAAAAGAAAGGCGTCATATTGGGACGATGTAACGTAAATAACGCCTTGAACAAACTCACGGACACAGGCAGACTTACTCGAACCACCCTAAAATGAAAGGCCTGGAACATCAGAACAGCAGTGGGCGTTAGCTGACTGTACCCAATCTTGAATTCCTCGCAAACCTTCAACAAGGTAGGATGCGGTGTAATCTGAGATGTGCACGTCAAGTACCCCAAAAATACCGTATGAAACCCATCGGGTGGCGAATACAAGCGATCGCCCTTCTGAGGCAACAACAACTCAACATTACTTGGCGCTCCAGATAAACGACGAATAGAGTGCAGATGCTCTTCCGTCAACACACTATCAAAATCAACTAAGTCCAAATTAATTAACTTCTTTTTCTTTTGCTTCCTCTTATCAATCTCAATATCACCTGACGGAATATCATCTTCCTCCTCCTCTTCATCCGTCACCTCAACTTCACTACTTAACACCGCTTCATCACTCGCCAAAGGAGCTTGATTCGAATCATCACTATCGCTCCCAAAATCCACGACTCGACGCCCATAGCGACGTCCACTGGAATTCGCTTCATCAACAGTAGGGCAAATATTAATATTGTTACGCACTTCTACATCGTCACTCCACGATTCAATAATTTCTCGCCGACCAACACTTCCCCCATTGAAACAATCACGCGAATCAGCACCCTCGGAAATTTGCCCGTTAATTTCGCCCGAACCGGGCTCAAAACCGGCATCACACGCGCCCTCACGCGCGCGCGTGGCCCCAAAAGGGGCGGATCCACGCGCGCACACACCAACTGCCTGCCCAGAGCCACGTGGCGCCTCCCCAATCGCCGGACCCCGCGCGTCAGCATCAATCCCCACTACCGACGCGCGCGCGCGTCGCTTAGAGGCTGAATCGCGCGCGCGCGCGCGTCATCAACCTCTCCCCGCCCACGTGGCGCCTCCCCAACCGCCGGATCCCGCGCGTCCGCATCTATCCGCCTATCCGACGCGCGCGCGCGTCGCTGGGGATGCGCGCCCACCTGCTGAACATCAATTACCGCGCGCGCGCGTCTCTCAACTCCAGCGCCCGACGCGCGCGCGTGCCTCTACCTCGGTATCCGCCGTGCGCACGTGGCTTCCCCTTATTGGACCACGTGCGCTGGTCCCCTCCTTCTCAGCCGCAGACCTATCTCCCATCTGCACGGAATTTCGCACACCTCCGGATGTAGATCCGTTTTTCGCACTCGACACCACAAGATTCCCGCGGTCCAAGCCCACCGTACCAAAAGTTTTCTTGCCCCCTTCAACCGGATCTCGAAGTTTAATTCGCAAAGATTTTGAATTACCCGAGTTCGACATGTGAAGATTTTCTCCCCGAAGAAATAATCAAGAAACAAAAAATTTCTACTCTACCGATATAAAATAAAATAAGCGAAAGCAGAAGAAGACCTAAGGTTAAAGATACATACCCATATCTATCACGCAAGAGTTGAAGTTTAATTCTTTCCACCACAAAAGGAGTATATTTATTTGGCCCCTGGTATATTATTTAAAACCCTTAAATATATACCTCGCTGCCAAATAAATACAATTATTCCTTATTTAAATTAAGGAATTAATTCACCACCAACGGAAACAATTCACTCCACGACGCAATTAACTCTCGACACGACCCGGGTCCCTATACACAAGCCCCGTCTCGAATCGAGAGTTGGGGGGCTTAATGATATACCTAATTGGGCCGACCCAATGGACCCCAATTTATTTAATAATTAGGCCCAATACACGAGAATATTCGGGCCCATTACACGAAAGCCCAAGCACCTTCAAAGTAAGGCTTGGGCCCAACAAAATAAGCCCAACTTAATCAACGACATATAAATAGAAGTTTTATTCATTTGAAAAGGTACGTGCTCATTTTATTAATAATCAACCACAAGTTTATTCTCTCCACTTTTCTCTACGATCCGTACATCTGACTTGAGCGTCGGAGGGGTTTCCGCCGGATCAACCCCCGGCTTAGTTCACGTGCGCTCATTTTGTAGGGACCTCAGGAACATCGAGTTGACTAGCTACAGATCAGCTTTGCTCTCCCAGCTCGTTTTATATACTATCCTAGGTGAGCTATACTCTAGCATCATCACTTCCATTTTTTGAACTTTGAAGCATTAAAAAAGATCCTTCCATTTTATTATGTTTTGGCCTTTGGAAGTTAAAATAATATAAAATAAAATTGAATATAAAGTATATACATAAAACAAGAATAAAGTTTATAATTCGGTGAGACTCGATAAACTAGTTATTATTATTATTATTATTATTATTATTATTATTATTATTATTATTATTATTATTATTATTATTATTATTATTATTATTATTATTATTATTATTATTATTATTATTATTATTATTATTATTATTATTATTATTATTATTATTATTATTATTATTATTATTATTATTATTATTATTATTATTATTATTATAAACAAATTACGATTTTCTTAAATCTTATTCTAAAAGCAAAAAAAAAAAAAAAAAAAAACCAATTTCATTCTGAAATATATCGCAAAAGTAAGAGATAGAAATTTCTGAAATCGAAATTAAGAACTCATTTCCAAAATTGAAAAATTTTCTATCAAATTCAGTATAGATAAAAAAAAAAAAAAATCCCATTTTCTTCTTCAACTATAATATAAAAAATACACAATAATATTTAAGGTATAAGTGTAATTACCGAAAAATAATATTAGAATTTTCAAATATATTTTCGAAATTTAAAAATTCCGACCAATCGTACTTACTGCCCTAGCAGATTCCATTTCCGTCCATCGTTGAATGCTAAAACACCGATCAGTTCAAACTCCGGCGAATAATTGAAGCGGATGCTATCGCCGATTTCGTTAGGTATTCTTCTTCATCCAATCATCTCACATGGTTATTTTTTTTAATTTATTTTTTTAATTATTTAATTGTTCTCTCATCAATCAATCCACTGTAAGAAGAATCATTGAATTGAACTGAAGAAAAAGGCGCGATAATGTCGAGGCTATGGGCGAGGTTCGCGGGGCTTTTCAGTAATAAAACTCTGATCGGAATGGACAAATCCGGCAATCGTTACTTCGCCAAGAGTGAACCCATCGACGGCATCGGTGAGTTTTCCCCTCTTTTTTTTTTTTCTACAAAACCCTATTTTGTTTTCCCAATTATCAATTTTGCCTTTTGCTTTATTTATATTTTCTAATCTTATTTTTATCGAATTATTAGACGATTGCTTCCCTTATTTACCAATTACGGAAGAAATTGGAGTTTTTGTGTGTGTGTGTGTGTGTGTGTGACTGTGTGTATATGTGTGTGTCTGTGTGTGTGTGTGAATTGGGTAGCTCAGATAGTATTCTGATCTATGTTAGAAGCAATTTCTGTTGTAACTCATATTTTTTGAGGTTTAACTGAGTTCGATTTTTTGGTTGTTTTCTTGCTTTGCATTTTTGCAATTGATTCACTTATACTTGTTCGAAAGCTATGTAATCACAAAACAATGGTGTTCGATCTTATTACTATTTTTTTTAAACGTACATTTTCGCTCGTTTATTGATCAGTGAAGGAGAAAAGGTGGGTTCTATTTAAAGGAGAGCAAGATCCCACTTCCGTTCCTGGTATGTTCTTGTTCTCTCTAGTCGAGCTATTTCAGTAAACGGACTTTGATATTGTTCAAAGGCATTATGGTTTCAAATTGTAGAAAAATTGTGTTTAGTATGGGTTTAAATGAAAGGAACGACATTCGATGCGGCGTGGGTTTGTTTTGATATACAATTCTTTTGGTGTTTTCCCATTTTCATATGTATTCGTTTATTTGTAATCGATAATTGTTTATGTTTCAATAGTTTTGTTATAGTTGAATGGATATGTTGGCTGAATGGACAGCGCAAAAAAGCTCCAACAACAGAGGTAATAATCAATATATACAGTCTCCGGTTATTTCTTCTATAAACTATGGTCCTTTTGCGGGGGGTAATAGTGTAATATTCAGTCAGAGTTCCTTATTTTGTACAGATATCCATCCGTCTTTATCAATTTCTATGTATTTTCTTAATTCAATCCCGTTAAAAAAAATCTCCGTTTCTGGTGTAGCATATGATAGCAGTTTAAAGGCATAAAGAAAGCTAAAATTTCAGTGTTTCTCTTAATATTTTCTGCATCCAATATACCATGTTGTGTGGTTCTATCAAGTGTACTATTACATTCTTGTCTGTCGGCATTAATATTTTCTTTCAGACATGAATATAGTACACACTCGATAAATTTTGTTCTTTTAAATTCTCTTCTCGGCTTTTATTTGTGAATTAAACGTCAATAAACCATGTTCCATGACACACATATAGAGAAAGAAGCAGAATTCTAGCTATAAAGTGTGACGGTTATAGGGTTTTCTCATACCTATAACATGAACGAGTTATGAATTTCCGTTGTCGCTTTAAGTCATTATCGAAATCTTTAATCTATAATTTAGAAATCGCAAAACTCATTGGTTTCCTTTCAGGAAATGGTTGAGCTGGAGGCAAGGAGAGAACGTGTTAAACTAAATGTTGCTCGTGAGTAACTAGTATTCATATATTTATAACTTCGAATATTATTTTTCAATCCGATGCTCCGCTCCCCACTTGCATTGTTAATATTAGTCATTGTCTTTTTACTTATTTGCCATTTACCATTCGGTTCTTGAAAAGAAGCACTCGATTGCTATTTTTTTTTTTCATTTTTTTTATCGTATCAGTTCTCAAAAAGGAAGAAGAAGAAAGAAAAGCCAAAGAAGGCAAATCCAAGAGCATCGGTTAGTTATTCTCCTGCTTCTAGAAGATCGATATAAACTGCCTCCCCTAATTATATAATGATGTAAGCACGCTTACTCGTTTTATTGTGATATTCACGAATACAGGTAAAGCTACAGGCCCTGATTTGAAAAGCTTTATTCAACAGTTTCCTACTGATGCACAAGGTACAAAATAATGTCTTATAACCGTACAATATTACTTACAAAACAACGATCTTACCGTTTCTTGTTAGTTTAATGGGCATTTTTTTATTTGTTCGAAAAGGGAATATAATTGAAGCAGCATCCGCCTCAAATGACGTCACGAGGTTAGTATATATGGTGTACCCAAGAATCGCAATGATGCTAATTATACTGAACTTTGTTTATTCTCTTGCTAATGAAACATTATAAAAATGTAGTGATAAACAAGTCCCAGAATCCATCACAAAACAGCCAGAGTAAGTTTTTTTTTTTCATTGAATTAAGATACATAATTTACTCAAATCGTAATTTTTGTTTTTAATTTACTTAAATTGTATTGTTTATTTTTAATTTTGTAACTCCGTTTTTCAGGTCTTCGGAGCCAAGTGGTTCTGGTTCATCCTACAGACCAGGGACATGGCAACCACCAACTTGACTCACAATCACGATTTCTAGATCCTTTTAAATTTGATGATTAATCGTTCGTTCGTTTTTTTTTTTTTTCCGGATTAAATCAGGACCAGATTTAGCGGTTCGGTTTAATGATCTGAATTTTCTTTGCGAAACACCAAATATGTAATTGACATTGCAAGTTGTATTTTTGTACTTCACAAAATTTGGCCTACAAAAGGAATTCATGTTTCGGAAATCAAAAATGTTTCAGGTTGTTTCTGCAAAGTTTTGGGGATGTTTCTGGTAATAAAAAAATCCTTTGGGGATGTTTCTGGTAATAAAAAAATCGTTTCCACCTTAAAGAAATCCATAATCTATTTTAAATAAAGAATTGAAACTGCCTACGGGTTGAAAAAGTATTAAATATTTATCCTTTTCATTTTTAGTTGTGTTTTAATGTTTCCTTGTATATATCTTGTATTTAATTTGTGGAATGATCATACATATTAGATGTACTATTATATTTTTAATATTTACATATTTTCTCACGTTTCCGTATTAAGATAAAAAATTAGGACAAATTACGGCCACCCTTTTGAGATATGGTCAAATTACGGAAAAAATCATTCTTGTTCGGTAATTACAGCTATACCCTTTCTTTTAAATATTTTTACATAAAATTTATATAATCCGGTTTTTACCAAACAAAATCGTATACTTAGTTCGGTAAACGGTATGAAATTTCGGTTCGGTTTTACCGAATTGACATCCCTAAATTTACCTCTGCATAAATTTTTTTCTTAAGATAATACATAGTTGAGGGGTAACTGTAAATACTCAAATATGAAGGGGATTTTCGTAATTTGACATAGCTCAAGAGTGACCGTAATTTGCCCGAAAAATTAAGATACTTGTTATATGTGACTCATATCCACGTGTACATGCCAAGTGGATACTTTATCTGGTGCATCAGTTAAAGTAAAGTCAAAGGATGAGCTGGAAAGTGTAAGGAGCTGTTACACTAGAAGACAGAACCCGTGAGGACCACTCTGACAGTGGTGGACACCTGTCGAGCTCACAGTGATTTGCTTGGGGACCAAGTTGCTTTTTGCTAGGGTTTACTGCATATATAAAGCACTTGGTGGAGAGGCTTGGAGGCTAAGTGCAAATCAAGGGGATAAGGCTTGAGGGGCTGGAAAGAGAGGAAACTCTCAAGAACAAAAGAAGAAGCTAGAGGGAAAGCAAGAAGAAAATCTTCAC